>NW_009928865.1:51132-137317 GCF_000696875.1 Nestor notabilis
TCTTTTGAATCATCACCATAGTTTGCTTAACTGGAATAAATCAGCTAAGGAAGGTATATCTAAATTTCATATCACATTTCAAAATGTTTGAAGGCATGTTAGGAGTATAAGTCTCATAACCTGATTATTTCTTACTTCTAGACAGGCCCTCCAATCTGAAAAAGTTTGAGCAAGTACTTTTGAAAGTTTCACTTTCAGTAAGGTCATATCATACATGAATTAATAACATAAAATATCTTTATTACCTAGAGAAACCACTACAGCTCAGGCAATTTTCTGGGCCATGTTCAGCTAACAGTTGCTAATAAAGTTTCATCAGCTGGAGGGCAGGGGGGGAAGAGACTAAAAGAAGAGTCCTTTCGGGAAAAGCAGTGTTCCAAAATAGTTTGGGAAATAACTCATTCTTAAGTGCTTGCAATACAGGTATGTGCTACACGTCATTCTGTGTCTGAAGTGCAGCTGAACTCAAAAGAGGAAATGGACAAAGGCTGGAGAGATTTATGTGGCTATGGACTTATTTTACTGTTAGGTGGTGCACAGCTCTGATTTAAGATGTGCTGAGCAGGTCTTTATAGAAAATAATAATAATGAAGTAGTGATGCACATGCAGATTTATGTGTCAGGAGTCCAGAGCACAGAATAAATGCTTAATGAGTTTTATGAATCTGTATAAATAAATATAAATGAAATCATAACCCTGTCTTATGTCTCTCAATAGTATCTAAATTGGATACGGTCTATGTTCAACATATATACAAATATGCTCACAGAAACACACCTAATTATCAGCTTGCAAATTGTCTCTCAAAGCCCAAGCTGATTTAAGTTCCCTGGGAGTTCATTTTTGTCAGGGAAGTCAGCAGAGACAACTCAAAACATACACAGGAAGTGTATCTGCTGCTTAAGATGAGATTTCTGCAATTACTTTTCTGACCATAAATACACTTACTTCATTTCTTCTTGCTAATTTTACATTTCCCATATATAATTCATGCCAAGGTCACCCAGGTCCTCAGTATTAAAAGGTTATATAAACACATCCCAGTAGTAACTAAAACCAATCAGATACACAGTGGACAGGGTGCAGGCCTGAACTTGGAAAGGGAGGGGGTGTGAAAGTCAGATGCCTGACATTATTAAACAGTATTTCACTTCTATTTGTAACTTCACACAAAACACACAGAAATGCAGTACTACTGTGTAAGAAAATTCAGCAGAAAATGTTTCCTCTGGGGGAGAGGCAAGAAGACAAAAAGGCAAAACCCCCAATATTTTCACCTGTAAAAACCACCTGAGTACCTACTCTGCTTTCTCATGCTACCCTGAAAACCCAGCCCCTAGACAGATCACTGCCTTGAAGTCCAAGCATGCACAAGGACTTGAGGTTGGAGCCTAGTCTTAAACTGCCACTTTGCAGCTGATTTTCTGTCAGGTAAGCTCCTCCACAAGTGAAATAAAAATACAAGATGCAAAAGTTGCGGTCAGGACTATGAAAGAATCAAACAAATAGTTTGCTTTTCCATGGTATTTCTGTTAACCCTACAGCACTTAGCTACAATCACACACATGATGCATAAGAATGCTGGTGGAAGGATGATACAAACCAGTATGAGACAGTAAGACTAATAATTTATAACTCTACATCTTCAAAACACAGTGATATTAACAGCAACAGTTTATGTTCACAAGATCTCTGTGAAACAAGGCCCATCTCAGTTTTTAAAGTGCTTTGTCAGAAGCATCCTAGGAAGTCAGTGTTCACATTAAATTAGCATCCTTCATCCTTTTTTTTTCTTTTTGTTTTTGCTTCTAGTCTTATGCGTACAGCTTCTTAATCCTCCTATGCCTCAATAAATTCCTAAGGTCTTATACACTTCTATATCACTGTCGCAGAGCAATCAGAAGCAACTCCAGCTCCATGATATAGCACCAAAGTGAAGAAGCAAGCTGCAGTGGCTGGCTTAGGAGTAATAAGTTGTTGGTGAGCAGCTTGCATAACAGCACAACACTGCTGGCCAGCTTTGACCTGGATAGCAGAAAAAAGACTGACCTGGGTCGCAGGAAACACGGCTTTCCCTGGAATGTATCTCAGGCTAGCTCTATATACCCCAGCTCTAGCTCCCATCTGATTCAGACAGCTGATCTGGGCTTCAGCACTAGATTGGACCAAATAAATCCCAGCACAGATGGGAACACAAGCTAAACTGCAAGCCCAAGCCACTTAACACATCTCTGCAACCTTGAGCTCCAGCTCGCACACAGGTCACGCTGCTGCTCGTGGCTGCAGATCCTATGTCAAAAGTAGGCACCAGCCCCTCTCCCGAACCTTTTCTGTTTTGCCAGCTGAAAATAAGCAGGATGAAAAGGCTTTTACACTCTGTGATTTCTGCAAGGATAAACCGGGCAGAGAAAAAGCACAAGAACATTTGAAAGCCCAAGCACACTTGTTTGAAACTCAAAAAGCAGTGGGATATATCACCCAGTATGCCTGAATATTATTCTCAAAATCCCATTGCCATTACAAAAGGCAGCTCTCCAAAAGACAAGCAATTTGTGCAGGAGGTTTAGGTTTGATTATAGTCCAAAAGATTTTAATAAATTTAAGAGATTTTCACATTGTCCTCTGGTAAGCCTCATTTTCCTCTCACATAAACCTGTATCCAATTATTTGATAGTCCCAGTAAATCCAAAATAGTTACTGAGAGTCAATAAATAATATATCTGCAAACTCTCACAAATATTTTTCATGGATATATATACTACCCGGTACTATTTTATTTCTTTCACTGCCTATGAGTAGATGGACTTCTAAAATTCTAGTGAAGTCTGAGAGGGAGTAAAAACTATTATTGTTCCCACCAACCAGAACTCAGCAAACTAAGACAGTATCATCCCCAGAGATAAATTTCCTGATTTATTTAATGGCAAGTTTCTGAGCACAACTCCTTGAAGGATATTCACCTGTGTTTCTTTCTGCCTCAGTACAGTCTTGCTGTGAATCCTAAAAATCTCTCCTGATACTCAACTCTGCTTCGCTTCAAATGTCTGTTCTTTCTGTTACTCATAAAATAAGATGCAAAGCATAAAGGGAACAAGGTGGCAGAAACTAGCTTCCAGCTCTAAATTCCTGACAGTGCAAACCAAAGTCTGTAATTTATAGGTAACAAAAAATAATAAAGCAATGGCTTTTTGTTACCTTTATGTGAAAGGCTACAATCAAAAACTGTCCAAATTCCAGACAGTGCAGGAACAGTCACACTTTCTCCTGCCAACTTACAGCGCATGTTAGGACAGGAATAACTTGCTGTAAGAGGACAACATGGCTGAGGCTTTTTCAGAGCAACAGGATTTTTAAAGAGTGAATTAAGGAACTCTATATTCACTGACAAACTGATAACCAAACATCTGGCATGCAACCTGCATGTTCCCAACCAGACAACACCCATTTCCTCTGCTCCTGTTCTTGTGCTGTGGATCATCTTTGCTGGCAATCTCAAGATCTGGCTGATGTCCTCCACTAAGTTCAGATTCCCTTTTAATTTTTCCACATGCCTAGGTAAGTCAGCTCTGTTTCTCCAACTTCTGTGAAAACAATCTCCAAAAAAATCCTCTGTCCCTTTTACCAGCTTTTCATTCAGTGCCCCTCCTTGCCTCCGCTTCTTTCGCACATGTAACATAGAAAATTTCTTCCCATAGAAAATATCAAAACATAACGCCTCCATCTTTCCATTTTCCACCACCATTTGTATCTACAAGTCCTTCCTCTTGCATTTTGGGCCCTGCTGCAGTTTCCCTTTTCTCAACCAGTCTCTTCCTTCTCCTTTCACTCCTCTACTTGCCCCTCTGGACTCCCCCAGCTCATCTGCCTAGGTCTTTCAAATCCAGTATCTCAAAAAATCCATGCAGACAGCCCCTGTCAGCTCAGGAATGGCATGATGCAACAGCTCATTTTCCTCCATCACTTTTCCCACTCATTGTGAACCAGAAAATTACCCTGTCAATCAAAATTATAACTAAATCACCTCTTACTTGGGCCATTTCCTGAATTCTTCACATTTATGCGAAACCTGAACTTGGCAGGTTCTTTCTGCAAACCATTTCTAAAACAGACTCAGTCATTATCAAAATACCAACTCCTGCCTCGCCTCAGCCTATGCTGATGTCCTCCATCACTGACTCATTAGATGCTTGGTGTACTTAAAAACAAACACATAGACACAGAGTAAAAAATATACCATGTTACATTGCCTCTAGCACTTGGACTTCGGAGTGTTTTTTGCCATTAATCTGCATGTCTTATCTCTTCATAGCTATGGAATACACACACCCACATTAAACTCCGGAGTCCTTACAAAATTTGGTCCATTAACGTGCTGAGGCCAGTACACGGTGTCTTTGTTGCTTTGCTGTTTTCATCTTTTTGCCTGTAGTCATTTGTTGCCTCAAGATCGTCAGTTCTTTTTGGTCAGGAACCTTACTGGAGCTCTGCCTCTGAGAAATGGGCTCGAGTTCTCACGTAAAGTCCAAAGGTATTAACACTTGGTAAATAATGAAAAGTTATACTTTCTGCCCAACTATAATATTTCAAGATTAATTAATGTGTAGTTCTCTCCTGTATGCTAGCTATTAAAAGCTAACCAGAATCTGCATTTCTGAGATTTTTTGCATCCCTTTAATACCTGTGTTATGCCTCTTTCTCCTACGGCAAAAATATAAAAACAAAGCAAATACGCCACATAGTGTTTCACACTAATTAAAAACAAGCAACTTCAGTTCTCTAAGTGTAAGTATCAAAATTTTCAAGAAGCAAAGGTATTTCTAAAACCATCAGAACTTCCATTTTATAGATGGAGTAATGGAAGGTAGAAAAATCAATTAGTTTCTACTAGCAAAATCATTCAAGTTGAAAAACAGACCTTAAAATTGAGCCTCATCTGATGTTCATTTATTATGATCTCTGCACATAGGCATCACCCAACAAATTAAGCAAAAAATACTAAACAAGCAGTAGAAAAATAACCACTTCCATAATGAGCAAAAGTGCAGAATATGTTGTGAGCAAGGCATTTGAAAAGCAACAAAATCTCTTCTCTTCCCTGAAATTAAGCAACCAGATGAAGAAGAAATACCTTCTTGATCTCCTGATTCTGATCAGATTCTTTGCCAACTGATGTTGGTAAAACAAACTAATTAACTTTATTCTAGATCAGAATTACTGAGAATTAATTCCAGATTACTGAGAATATTCTCAGTTAAATTACTGAAAGTAAAATGTGAAACTTCTGTTTGTAAGTGCCAGCTTATAATTGAGTACAACATTACAAGCTGAGCTTGTGCTTTTCCATCTAGCAAGAAGCAATAGGACCATGTAGAAATAACTGCACAGTCAGGTATACTTGCAGTAGGACTTAACGACGTATAACAATGTCTCATTTCATCCAAAGGACTTGTAAAGCACAAGGTACTGACTGCATCACTACATCCAGCACTAAATCACAGTCATCTCTAGAGTGGAACCTAAGATGATACAATTATTTTGCACAGGTAATATAAATTAATACTTTCCAGTGAAACAAGTCACCTTGCAAGACATTGCTCCCGGTGAGCCTATCCAGAACTTATATCACTGAACTTTCATTACAGAGCTGCCAAAAAATCAGCCCAAACACAGGAAAAAAGGATGGAGGGACAAGGAGAGCTCAGGCCTTCCCAGAAGCTGGGACCACCAGCCACTTCAGTTCACTGGATACGCACAGCCCCCTCTCAACATGGTTCAAGCAGTGCTAACACTGGCAGTGCACCTCCCAAAGGGAGCCCGAGAGGTGCTGTCCGAGCCACTGTCTTCCACCTCCAGGCTGTGGCCGCAGCCCAGGCGAGGACCTCGGCTTTTGGAGGGAACGCTGCCCTCCCTCTGATTTGGGCTGGGCTTTGAAGGAAAGTCTTCACGTTTTCCCCTGCCTGACAGATGCACGTGTAACACTGAGTGGTACCAAAACCAAACTGCACCCAACCACAGGCACTAAGCCTCCAGCTACCTCGTGACAGTGTCATCAGGTGAAGCACGCACTCGGTGCCCTGAATAAACACAGTGGGCTGAGAGAGTGAATTACTGACATTTCCGAGTCTGAAGAGAGACCTCTGGAGCCTCAGCTCCTTTCCAGGTCAGACTGGCTGCCGCCAAAAACACTGATGGGGAAAGAGAGAGCAATGATGCTCCTTACAGTGAGTGAGGGCCAGGGAGACAGACAAAGCAAAGGAAAAACATAGTTCTAATACCTCCCAGACTCCTGGGTTAGAGAAACCTGTTAGCCCAGCCTTTCCTTTTCCTTTTTTTCTGGTTTTATTGTTATTTTAATTGACAGGATTAAGATTCTTATCTGGGTAAGCTATTTTCTTAAAGTTGAAAATCAACATTAGTTATGGAACCTGGGGAGAAGAAATGGACTGAAAAGCTTGTGGTTGCTCACATGCCCTGGCTGAAGAACCCACCAGGGCTGCAGCACACGCATGCTCTCCTCCACTGGTGAGGCTGGTGAGCTCCTATGTAGGCAATTAGCAGGTTTGATCAAGTCATTTACAAAAACTAATGAATGAACAGAAGATCCTAATCCACCTAAATCCAATTTCTCTACTCAAAATGCAGGTTCTAGAGGGCAGAAAGACTGAAATAGAGCAAAAATGTTACAAATTAAAGTCCTCAGGAAAAAAAAACCAACAAACAACTGCCGTGTAATTTATTTTTATAGCACTTTCAGATGAAGACCATGATATTCAAAGACTTTTCAGCGTTCCTGGGAACCTTCCTACTTCAAACTGCACAGCCCTGATTTCTCTACCATTGAGCATTAGCACCAAGGTAGAGAGGAATAATCCCAGGAAAGTAACCAGTTCTCAAATGCAGAGAAACGACTCCCTAGTCGTGAGGCTGGACTTCCAATATAACTTACTCTGCAGATACTAAGTTTCTTCAAGCTACAAAGGACTAAATGGAGATAATTTCATCTTTTCAAAGTCCCCTCAAAGTCCCTATTTAATTTGTAGGGTGTCTCAGTCTGCACCTTACCCCGGGGGCTTGAGAAAGCAGGGGACTCAGACTGCGGCTAGGCAGGCTTGGCGCATTGGCTCACTGCAACACTCTCCTTGCTCACAAGAAATTGCTTAGCAGGAATCTTTGGCAAGCTTAAGGGCTTTACAGAACCTCTCATCTTCAGGAGAGATGCAACTCTTTGGGCAAACTCAAATGCACAAAGTATCACAAAACACTCCCAAGATATTGATCTACGGAAGTGTTCAGATGTCATTAATAAACAGGTTGTCATTTTCAAATTAATTTTAAGGGGAAGGAGGACTGGAATGAAATGTAGCAGGCTTTTCATTATCTGTATCCTTTACTATTATTGTCACAAAGCCTATGTTCTTTCATCAGGTATTTGGGAGCACCTATGCTTCAACAGTTATTTACAAAATGCAACTATTACAACTAAATCTCTCTGCTCATTTGAATAGGTAGCACCCAATAAGGATGCTGGGGAGGGACTCTTCATTAGGGACTGTGGTGGTAGGACAAGGGGTAATGGCTTCAAACTTAAACAGGAGAAGTTTAGGTTAGATGTACGGAAGAAGTTATTTACAGTGAGGGTGCTGAGGCACTGGAATGGGTTGCCCAAGGAAGCTGTGAATGCTCCATCCCTGATGGTGTTCAAGGTCAGGTTGGACAGAGCCTTGGGCGACATGGTTTAGTGCGAGGTGTCCCTGCCCATGGCAGGGAGGTTGGAATTAGATGATCTTAAGGTCCTTTCTGACCCAAACCATTCTATCATTCCATGATTCTAAAGTCTAAGTCTAGAAGAAAGAAGTATGAAAATGAAGACTACTTCATCCTTTCAAGAGTTTTTCCCAGTATGGGCAGCAGTGCTTAGGAAATTCATTGTATTGAACAGGGAACAAGGACAACACAGCTGTCACTCTCCGAAGGGCTTGTCACAGGCAACAAGTCTGTCCGTGCGCCTAACTAACTCCTGGAATTGCTGTTCCAACTGAGTTCATACCTTAAATTCAGATTCTGCTACGTTTCCCTAATGGTTACAGCCAGAGTACGATCTTCCTAGGACTACACATGCACAGTTTTGTTAAGGAGGAGAAATATTTAGAGTCTCACAGCTGGAACACAAGGAGTAAGGGATGGATGGGAACAGTCCTGCCCTGCTGCCAGACACCCTTCCTGCCAAAGCATTTGAGATACCAACTTCCAGGCTACTCAGCTTTCTATTTGATTCCAAAGTCTTCTGAGTGTCTGGGTAACAAGGGTATGAGTGTGTGCATGAGGCTGGTATGAGAGTTTTTAACTAATGAGCAGGATAGAATCATCTTTGTGTAATAACGACTTTTTTTTTCTTTAACATAGTACAGGTGTGGAACCAATCATTTTGGTTTGTGCTGGTTTTAACATACCACCACCTTTCTATAGTTTTCCCCTCGGAGATGTCTTGACTTGACAGCAAAAGTAACACTACTATTTTTTCAGCAACAGCAAACACCCCTCAATCTCCTGTAGTCTTTCTCTGACCCACTAAACCTCTTCTGTAACTTTACACCAGAGAACAGCCCTGCTCTGTGTTTCAATCTTATTAAATGCTTTTAAGATTTTAATCATTCATTCATTGGCTGCTAAGTGAATATTATATCCCTTTCCTGTAGGCAATCAGATACCGTAATGCTTTAATGTTAAAACTTGTTACTGCTGCATACAAAAAAGTAACAAATAGTTTCTTATTTAGTGCTGGATCAGTACCCAGAACACCACCTAACCAGCTGCAAATATCCTGAAGGCACCTTTATTAATAGAGCTGATCCAACAATATTTGAAAACAAAGTTGCAAAAGACAATGGTTATGATGAAAAAGCAGGCACAGTTACAAAACAACAACCAGCAGTTGTGACTTTGCATTTTTATGGGCAAATGCTAAAACTGTATTAGTGCAGTCCCATGACGTTTTTTAGAGTCTTACCAAAAAGCTCTACTACCATTTGTTTGTTTGTTCCTTTGGTAAACACACCATTTGGTTGTGTATACTGCGACAATTGCTCTGATACACAAAAGAGAAGAAACCAGAGTAGATGATGTTCCTAATAAACATGCTGGTGCTCTGTACCTGCAAGGAGGAGCAAACTGGGAATTTAACTAATTCTAGTATTCTTTCTTAGGCATCTACTTCTTGGCAACTGCTGGAGATTGGAAATTGGACTAGATGAATCCCCAGGCTGGCTACTCGAATGCTCCTGAGACTTCAAAATAACCTGATAAATTGGTGAAGCAGCCATGCACCATGCACAGCGCAGTGAGTGCCGTACGAGCTGCAGTGCCAGCGCAGGGAACTACTGCTACTGCTCCTCTCCTGGCTGGACGTCCCCACCACCACCACCATGCCCCACCAGCCCTCTGCTGTCATAACCTCTGGTGTGCACCACATGCAGGGAAATGGGAATTAAATTGATTTTCACTAGGCTCTTAGCCGAATTCCTCACTATGTATTACCATGTAGACACACAAATGCACATGCAGCGTAGGGGGCAGCAACAAACCACTAGCAAGCACATAATCGTAACCTCATGTATTAGTGCATGCTCAGTTTCTTTTAAATGAATACCTATTCTAAAATACAGCATTGCCTTCAGCACAAGGCTGCATTTTAAGTCTTTAAAATACAAAAATTTTAATATGATTATTCAGTAAAGCTTTCCTTTATGAAAAATGTCAAAATTATTTCTCTTTACTCAGGGTTAAAAGACTTGCCCTCAATTAAACTATAATTTCATACAGTAATCAAATAAGTAACAGAAAATTATTCTTTTTCAAACCTCTGGTTTAGTTTTCCTTTCCTGGACATTTTCAAACTCCGAGAATCTGACCTCAAGCACAACAAAATCAGTGAAAATCTTTCCACTATCTCCATCAGAATTTGGGTCATGGCCAAAGCTGCCTTCCCCCCCAGTCCCTCCACAATAGTTACAGACTGAACAGACAGAATAACTACCTGTTGACAGGTAATCCTAATTCACAATCATATGAGAGGTAGAAGCATCACACACAGATAAGCTGTAAAATGAGCTCAATGCTATTTGCAAATTGCATAACTTCCTGTCTCAGGTCTCTTTACAGTCATAACAACAACTCCAAGTTCTCCAAATTGTTATGTCCTTTAAATCACTGGGTATCTCCTAATCTGTCATCAAATAATAAAGAACACAATACACGTATAATAATTGAGAAAGGAATCCTTTAATGCACTGTTACCAAGACGGTTCTGCCAGTTTTCCAGCTCAGATCATTCACTACAGGTTCATGAGACAGGGGCACAGGACAATTTTTGAGCTACGATTTTTTAAAAGATGTTGTTTTAAAAACCTCCATGCTATAAAAATACCCAAGTTAAAAGAAAAGAAGATAGAGGACAGCTGGAGGATAGGGAACAATTCTTGCCCTACTAGAAATACTAGGGAAGGTTTTTCCTCAACATATCCCCAAGCACACTAATTCCCGCAGCATTCAAAGTTCCACGCTATTTATTATTTTCTACTAAATAATAATGTCCTTTACCAGATGAACCTTTATTCTGGCAGTAGAGCCCCTTTATTTTTCCATAAGCTATGAAACCATTACAAACAGAAAAGCAACCTCAGCTGTCGGGGAAGCTTACAGCATCACTGACAAATAAAAAGAAACACCCTCAGGCATCTTCCTTAGACCTTTACATTACTCAACTCTTTTTGTGTGTGTATATATACATACACAAAGATACATAGTTCTGATACTTACGAAGTTGTATATACATGGAAATTTTGCTTCATGGCCACTAAGATCAGTCTATTTAATAGGAAATGGTGGCAGGGAGGGAAATAAAGAAGAGTTAGTATGAACTTGTTGCTTTGCCGGACTGGTAACATTCCATGCCCATTGAACAACATGAATCGGTTCAGCTGCAGAGGAATCTGAGTTTCACACCAAGTACACACTGATTTTTACATAGTTAATGAGGGTATCATTAACCCATCACACTAACCTAATAAAGGACCTTCCTTCAGTTGCGAAAGAAAGGTTAGATTACAAAAGCACCATTCAAAATCTCTTCTTTTATTCTATTTAACATAAACAGGAAAGATGCAAATTAGGATAGAAACACAATGCTTCAAAATCTTTAATTTATTGTAGTGTAGTCTAGCCATTACCTTGAATCAGAAAGGATTTTTCATCATTACTACTGCTGGAAGCTAAAGTTAGTAATAAATTCAATGTGAGAGATTTTGGAGGTGATTGTCATCTTGACTGTCTACCAATAAGCTGTTACCAGAAACCTGAAACACTTATAAACTCAAATGTAAACAACTTCTATATCACTGAGAGTTACCAGTGGCTTTTCTTTTACACCAGTTCAATTAATGCATTGAAGCATTCATTAGCACTGATGATCAGAGCATCTGGAACAACTTCATGAGCAATACAACAAAAACAGCTATTGGAACTACTTGCTGAAAAACCCGAAGTCAAAAGGCCAGCTAAACTGGGTCTAAACTAGGAGGTGAACTAAACTTCACCTCTGAAGAAAACCAGAAACACCCACACACAAACTTGTGCAAGGCTAGGTACAATAAAAGTAATTTAATTTGCTTTTGTTGAGAAAGTTTGAATAAACATTCTCGGCATGGTATTTGCCTTTCTGAAATCACTGGCTGCAATATTTTGAACTTAAACATCCACATACAAATATATTCTGGTTAATCAGGAATCACATAAATTCAGAAAGAAAATAAATTTGGCGAGATAACAAAATGGGAGTTCTGGCCAACAACTCCACCTAGCCTGCAAGATACACCAGTGCAGACTTCCAGACAGGTTTGCTATTTATAACTGAAACTCACCTTGAAACAACGCAAGGTAAAGATGCAAACTTCATGTGAAAAACACACAGATTTTTAGTGAACCATACACTCAACTTTCTTCTCTTCAGCAAGGTGCTTGCATCCTTTTGTGAAAATATATACACCTAACAACTGCAACAAAAGAGGCTCTGAAGAATTTTGTGGCTTGATTTTTCTACCTGTAATTGTCATATTGCCAAAGTAATGGGAAAGGTATGAGCAATTCTTCAAACAGTTGTGTTTTAATTCTGATGCCAAGTCTTTTGGTTATGAAGAATTTTTCTTGACTGAGTTGAAAGTCTATCACAAGTACACAGAAAGACCTAGGGCAAGAACAAAGGTGCAGGGCAGAAGCTAGTTTATTCAGGCTTGTCAAGTTAAATCTTGTAAAATATGTACACATTTAATCTTTTTCATCATTTATGTATGTTTCAAGCATGGAGGGGGCCTCCTGAATCATTTAGGTAGAAGGCAAGCACCAATTCTGGAAGTCCTGTTTGATCAAGGAAGAAGTCACTTCTGGCGCAATCTGAGGATTTAGAAGATTTCTTTTCCTTTGGTCACACTAACCGCAGACAATTTGGAACCATTTGATTTATTTCAAGCAGAAATATCTCAACAGCAGCCCTAACAGTGGGTTAGGCACGTTAGAAAGGATTAAAGAAAGCAATAAAGTAATGGGGAATAAAACGAGGGGCAATGAGCACATGGGAGACTCTGTAATTGAGAAAGCATTCTGAAGTGAGGTACCACTTGCAAGAAGTGCAGTAAAACAGTTAATGAAAGCCCAGTGCAAGTCTGGTTTCTCTCTCTTGTTGTCATTTATTTTTCTGAATAACTGGATTTTCTGCCTCTTTTATTAAAAGAAAAAAAAATTACAAAAGGGACACCTGGAAAAACATGGATGTGGTCTTTTTAGCTTGGGCCTACCTCCCTGACCCCCCCAACTCACACTCTTCACTGCCCAGGCTCCTCCCCACCTTCTTTATTTCCTCAAAAGCAGTTCCTCTCAGCCACAGGAATGTCAAACCATTCTTTCAGGTAGCTGAGCCTCACCACTTCTCAATTCACATGTCAGGATGTGCCATTCAGCAAAACTTTGTAGGTACATGTTGGGAGGGGTTTTTTCAGCATCAGTACCAAGAGTGCACACAAGTGATTTAAGAATAAAACAGGGAGGTCTCTGTATCAGCCTAACAGGCCCCCAGAGACTATTTTATCACTTTTACACCAACATTTTTCTCTTATGCTTGCTTTTTATCATTGTTTTGACACACGTTTATTACAACAGATCCCTCAGGGGAAAAAGTTCCATATATTCATTCACCAGCAATGCTATTTTAAACAGAAAAACAACAATCTCAGAGGAATCTTTCTTATACAGGTTAGATGACTTTTCAGTCAACCAACTTTAACACCAGTAGGTGGGAAAAATACACAGTGCAACAAATATGCACCTTCCCTGTGCTGACAAGAAGAGAAACACAATAAGTGAGGCTTTGGGCAAGTCTCCCATCAGCTTCCCTGCACCTAAAAGGGAATAAGCAGACTTACCCTGCATTATAACCTGGCTTGCTTTCTGCAGCTAAAGAAGCAAGCATGTACAGAATCCAGTGAGAAAAGCAATAGGAAAGTATAAATATGGCAGTATTACTACACACTTAGGATGCAGTGGTATAAAAATACTGACTTTTTTACATAACCAAAAGTTCTGCAACATCCACATTGACAACAGAATGCAGTTTAGGTATGACGCCTCTTAGTCATGGGAAGGATGGCCTAACTGAGAATTATTCTGGGACAAGAGAAGCTTCTGCACAATCTTCTGCTGTAACAAAAAACATTGCAGGTGTTTGGGGAGCTCTGATATGGTGATGTCTGTGAAATAGCAATTCTGAAAGCGTCAAAACTTTGCAGGATATTCTGAAGGATCAAATGTACACTGGGAATCATAACAATTCACTGAAGGTAGTCCAGGGACAGGTTTTCTTAAACAATACATTTTGTTTTCTGTTAAGAATATCCAAGAGAATTGAAGGTTTCTGAGCCTTCTCCCCCAAACGCAACTAATAAGATTATTAGCATACAACGCAATGCAATGGCAAAACAAGTACCAAAACAATCAGAAAAAGCACTCTTATCATCATATCTGTTGCCTGCAAATCAAATGCTAAGCAAGCTTTAAGCATTTCACAACAATCCTGAAGAATTAGATGGCAATTTCTTCCCACAATGTTACCCAATAATAAATACCACACGGCAAGCATCAACAGCAGTATCACTCCCATGTTAATTGCTTACCTTGCAAAGAAAGGGACCCATTTGTTTTCTTTTTTTTTTCATATTAACAAAAGCATACTAAAAAGTAATCCTTGTAACATGTCCCTCTTCCAAAAATCAAAATAATTGCCAGAAATATAATCTGTATATCCCTAGTGAAAAAGAAATGTTGTGGGGGAAAGGTAGCGTGCGTAGAGTTTCCGCTATCTACCACATAGAGCATTTAGGAAACAAACATTCTTTTCCCTATAATGGCAAAACAAGTTATGTGAGCAAGATGAAATGACTTGCAAGTTTTGGGCTTTATTCCAAACCCCCTATATATTAAACCCAACCATCAGTTGGATCATCACATCTGTTTTCTAAAGAATATAATAGATGGAAATCTGCTTCTGAAACTGTTTTTCATAAAACAGGAAACAGACAAAACAGCATCACACCAGTAACATTCACAGAGGCAAAAGAAAGGACTGATCTTGAAATCAGAGATCTTTCTTGCAAAACGCTTTTTTCTTTAACAAAAATTGGAAGTGGATCACTTTCAACAACAATGCACAGCTAGCTCAGTTTGCATCTATATTATATACAGATATATGCATCTATATTATATATAGATGCATTATATATGTTTTTAAGGTATTTATAAACGAAAGAGTAAAATGTTCCATTAAAACCGGATACACAAAGCTTTTATACAGTCATGTCGCACCAGTCTAAACAAATACACACAATATACACAGCACCTATATGCAGGAGCACACACACAAGCACATGCACGCACACACAAACAAGGCTTAGAAGGTTTTAAAAGACCTTTTTAGAAGAATTCGTTTCTGACATTTATGACAGAGAAATATAAACAATTTCGGAACGTTTTCCCCCTTCTCCATGATTTAAAATTAATTTAAGATAGAACTTCACATACTTTAATACGTAACAAAAAAAGAAAGGGTTTCTTCTGAAATTGTTATATGTTAAGCGATCAAAATATGTAGCTCCCTGAAAACCACAGATCCACTTGCCCCAAAATAAAAACTGTTCCACGGACAAAAATCAATGAATTTACAGACACGATGCAGTAACTTCCTAGCCTCAACTTTCAAGCTACCAACACTATTACCCTCTTGAATAAACACAGCTTTTGGAAAGGTTAAACCTGTGAGGTCCTCATCGGAAAGTCCCTGAGTAAATTATAACATGTGATGATGACATTCCTGTGTCTTTTGGAACCAGGGAGGGGAAGTAAGGGTAGGTCATTATAAGCCACTTGCCTTTACAACCGGCTGTAAAAGACAATGAGAACAGGAAACTTCCCACCGAGATCAAGGTGCACAATCCCCAGCTAAAAATAAACAAGCCCTGATAGTCACATCTGCTGGAAAATATCATTGGAGCCTGAATTCCCAGGTGCTGAAGCAACGGGAAGCGAATGTCTCGGTACAGAAAGCTCCCGATGGATCACAAAGTAATAATTACAGGGATTGGCAATGATCACTGTTTATGTTAATGCTACAGATAAAAACATTAGAGCACGCTAACTTGTTTTACATGGGGGGGGGAGGGGGGGGGGAAGAATTAAAATAAAAATCAGATTAAAAGGCTTTAAATCCACTTTGAATTTATCCCTGCCATTCTTTAGCTCCCAGACACAAGTCCTGGAGTCCGTAGCAAAACCTTCCTATCAGAAGTGACTGAAACAATAGTAAAAAATATAAATTTCTATGCATTCCCACCAGGTGTCTCAATTCTTCCCATGCCTAAGTGTCCCATGGTAAAGTAAATGCCACCAGCGTGGCCCCCACTGAAGTGTTTCTGCCATGTACAACATGTCCTGCTTTAGCTACCAGCATGCTTATGACCACAGACAGCATGCTGTGGGACACTACAGCAGGCTTTTCCTCTCTCAACAAACGGTGATCCTCGTCCTCACTTAAGGTCACTTACATCGTTAGCTAGCTAAATCACCAAATTGGGCAGCACTGATTTAATCTGAGCACGCATGCCCCCCCTGCACAGCCCCCAGCCTCTGCGGACACAGTCAAGGACACAGCCAAAGCAGGAGAGGTGCCTTTTTGCATGTGCTGCTGGAGCACACCCGCATCCAGCACTCACAACCCACTTGCCAAATTTAAATTCCCCTGCCACTGGGGCAAAGCATCACTTCCAAGGTCTGAAGCTAACATAAACCAACATGAGCAGCCTGTGAGCAGCCTCCAGACCCACCGCAGAGCTTCACCATTATTTTACCTTAGCTTATGTTTTTCATCTGTAGATCTTAACAGTTTTTATGACAAGTTTAACTGTTCATTTTATACTTCTATTCCACAGACAGTGACTTGCCCATTAGACATCACCACCTCCTGCATATGCTACGCACTCCTAGAGTCTCCCAGGCTAATCCCAATTGCTTTGGGGATCAACAGCCAGGTGTGTGCCAAGAGATGCATACTCTTTGCTCAGAGAACAGAGTTGCTGTGGCCGCTGAGATCTCCTCCCATCAAAGCAGCTATGTGCGAACAACCAGGAGCTGTGGGCAGGCCTGGCACAGCTGATGAGCACTGGAAGAAAAGATGGATAACCTCATTCTCAAGAACAGGGAAGTTCTCCTGCCTGGCACAGCCATTTTTCGGTTGAGCAATGGAGGAGAGTTTTCTGCCTTCAATTTCCCCCCCACTCAGAAGCTGGGAGAGAAAAGAAAACTCTTAGGGAAGCAGCAATCCTGGAGCTTTCCAGCTATAGCAAGGTTGGTGGACAAGGAAGCAGAGAGTCCAGGGGACACCAGTCAAATTCCATGAGGCGCTGGCAAGCTCTTAATGTGCTCCAGCTCCTCACGCATGCCTGGGGGTTGGTTTCGTTTTGTTTGCTTGGGATTTCTTTAACACGGGGGGGGGGTGGTGGTGGTGGAAAAGACAGCCTTAAATTCAGCTTTGAAACAGGCAAAGGCAGTCTTACACAAAAAGCGAGCTCCTACGCTGCCAATCCTTGCCGTGGGCTGCAGCACCATCCTTGAGGACTGGTATGCCATCAGCAGGCTGGCTTTGGCAGTGTGCCTGTGAACAATGTGACTACACCTTGAGTCATAAAATTCTTTCCTATTCTGATTTTTGGCAGCTCTTTCTGCACAGAAAGGCCTGGTGATAGCCTATAATCCAGAGACTACAGTAGGAATAACGGAAATTCACCATGTTCCAAAAACGAATTCTGATGCCACTAATGAATAAATTTATTGGACCTGAGGCAGGTTCATTTA
Source organism: Nestor notabilis (assembly GCF_000696875.1). Classification (NCBI taxonomy): domain Eukaryota; kingdom Metazoa; phylum Chordata; class Aves; order Psittaciformes; family Psittacidae; genus Nestor; species Nestor notabilis. The sequence continues at coordinate 68,579 of NW_009928865.1, forward strand.
ATTCATAGATACCCTAGAAAAGTTTTAAAAGTTTTAAAAACAATGGATTGGAAACCACTTCTGGCTGTCAGTATTAGGAAAAACTATGCACAGGAATATACCCTGAAACCTTATATAAAGATTACTTAAACAAGACCTGGAAATAAAACACAGAATAAAAAATATTCCAGTTGTGGGAGGGCAGGAGAAGCATGTGTCTCAGGCCTTTATCATACCTAATTACTTGCATTTCACTGTGTACTGCTTGAAGCATTCTGCTCCAAAGACGAGGAGCTTTTCGCACTCCCAATACTCCTGCCCTATATGCTCAGTGGGTTCACTACTTCTTCTATTTCTTCAAACAGCTTTTAAAACTACTTTCTTCTTCAGTGCCACCAAAGAACAGCTACAATTGGTGTTGAAGAATTACTTCTACTAACTAGTAACAACTATACATTCGCTACATAATAAGAATTGCATAATTATACAGATAAGCTCTTCTTTAAAATAAAGCACCCACGTTCTAAGAATCACCAGGAAGAGGTGAAAAAAAGGACTAATGAGGAAAATAATAAATCATTAGCCTTCTTTTTTTTACTCTTCTTTCTAGTCAGTAACTATTTTTGCAGGACTAAATTCTGCCGAGTGTTTATGGCCAATATGTCACTCTCCAACAGACTCTACTGCACACTGTAACCTGAGAGCTATCACACACTCATTCTCTTGGGCACATTTTCCACATTATTTGAATATATCCTACCCTTAAAACTATTCTGGCATGACATTAAGGAAGTTGTGGCTCAGGTGGTAAATCCAGGACCATCTTGAAAGGTAAGCTGGTAAATTAAACTATATTCAAATTATACGGGAAACCACTGGCTGTTAAATTTTATAAAACTATCCCTAAGAACAAAAGGCATTTAAAGTTTTTGTTGACTGCCTAATAGCAGGAGCTATTTTCTTGTTCCAAAGCATTCATATTACAATATAAGCAGCCCTCACATATCCCGATGAGCCACAGTTCAAAGCGTAGCAGCTCTAAGGCCCTATCCTGCCTGACAAGCAGCTGGGTTCTCTCCCAGTAAGCACCATCCTTAGGAATGGAAGTCTTGTACTTGATGCAGGAGCATGCTGTGCATATTGACCTCTAGCTACTTGGCTCAAGGTGCAAGAAGCATCTGTATTTATCATGCAGGTGGGGTACAGCTCTTACTCTCTCTTCCTTTCCCATATTCTCGTTTGCATCTCCTCTCAGTCACCAAAACCAATGAAGCAGAAAGTTCAGTTTGCCCCCAGCCCCACTCCTGCAGAGCATCAGAGTTTTTGAACAAAGTGCTGGGCAGCATTCAAACCATCTCAATACAGTCCACAGAAAACCAAGTATTTCAGGGTATGAGCACAAAATGAAGTTCATTAGGTGAATTCTTCCATGAGTTTGCCTTCTCTCTCCTCACCCCCCCACCCCCCAATAACTTCACTTTTGCAGGATTCAAATCTGCTGCACATAAAATGTTCAGAGCATCACTTCATCTCTGCCAGCAGAGCACAGGAGTGCTTGTTTCAGCATGGCCTGGGGTGTCAGACTCCACATGAGGGAAAGCAGAGGGATGATTTCAGAGCCACCCTGGACCAAGATTATCACCCAGAATGGAAAGTAAAGCTTACACAGAAAAGGAGCAAGTTACCCAAGTATTCTGCCAAAACACATTATTTTAAAAAACATGATTTCTTTTTCGTATCTAACCTACCAAGACCCATAGTACCTTGACAGTCTATTACAGGAACATGTAAGTACAGAAACACAGCTCAAGTGTTTTCTTACACTTAAGATTTTTGCAGCAAAAAATGTCTGCAGAACAGCTCTGTGCATGAGAATTCCCATCCTGGAGATTTTACTGAAAAAAACACATCAGAATTTATTCAGACAGGAATTCATTTCAGTATTTTTGTGCAGACCAGCTCGGTTGCCTCTGTAGCTCGCTTATCTTCTCAACCGGGTTCCTCCCCCCCCCCCTTTTCTTTTAAAACAGATTAATACTACAAAGCATGGACCAGATGCAGGAAGAAACTTCCCTAAGCCGGAATGATTTGGAGGACAGGGCCTTTAGCTGGATTGCTGCAGTGACAGAGATCAGACGTACAGCTTTGGGGGAAACATCCAATTTCACATTTTAAACACCTGCATGAAAAAAAATCTCACTCTGATCAGATGAATCAGGGGACTGGGATTTATGAGTAAAACTGTCAAGAGTATAAGAAACAGAATACAGTATTTCCAGCTACCTTGCCAAATAATTATGACTTCAGTTCATTTTACATAGATTCAGGCAAGCAATGACAAAAAAAGGAAAGGAGGGGAAAGGGGAAAGGTGAAAGGGGAAAAAGAGAAATTAAGCAAAAAAATATTGGTCTTAAGTCTACAGAAATGTGAGGGATTAAATGTCAATAGCAAATCTCTCCATGCTTCCTGCCACCACACCAAATAAAGCCTGCTTCCAAGCCAAACATCTGCTTTGTCTGTCCCAAACAGGAACTCATGAGAAGGAAATGTAGCACCCTTTACCACTGCGGTCAAAAGACCACATTTTTTTTAATTCCACTCTATTCAACAATTTACCTGTAAAATATAAAAGAGTAAGAATCAAAAAAATTATTCTGCTATTTGTACTCTGTTCCTCAAGGGTTTGCATGACCAAGACATCATTCATCAATCACACAAATATTGTATTGGCAAGAATATTCACCCAGGCTAATGCTTTTTACAGAAGTTCCAGTCCCACATACATTAAATCTGAAAGAATAAACCAGACTGACATTTATTATGTGCACATGCATATAGAACACTCTCTCTCTTTTGCTCTTTAAAATACAAGATTATACAAAAATCAGGTGTTTCAACTACATTAGCACTACTGTGGAAGTACAATTTTCTCTGTGTCTAATGCTATCAAACCTCCAGAATAGCTACAGAGAATTCCGCAGCATTCCCGTTTTCCTGCTCTTGGCTCCAACTAACAAATAATATTATTGTAAACCAGAGTATGTACTGAAAATTGATGTGATAGATGAAAACATACAACCATTTTTCTAGGCCAGGATTTCTAGCAGACTGCATTGGGGTTTTTGTAGCAGAGCATCTGGATGTCCCAGGCAGTGGAGGCCTCTTGGGAACTATATTCGCAAATCCCTGCTGTCATTTATGAAGGCTGATGAATCATTTTCCTGATACATAAGACACCGATCTCTATGATGAATTGGATATTTTCAAATGAATACAACATTTTTACAATTTTAAGTAACAGGCTGTACTCCCTTTCAGAAACAAAACCCTAGTTGGATGCCAAAATAGGCGCAGGCGAACTTTGGAGGCTGGTGTGTATTTTGACAGTGAAATATTAATGAAATTCTCCCATGCATTTTACAGAGCTAAAAGATTTTCAGATAAATTTCCAGCAACTACATACTTCTTGTAACAAAATGCAAATTTTTATGTTAATGCACCAAACTGCTCAAAACAAATGCTGTCGGACTTACAATGTAAAATATATCTACATATTTTCCACTTATGTTTGAGCTTTCGTTTTATTCAGCTGAACTGTACCAATTTCCATCACTGGAAATCTTGCTGAAACATTCCTAGCATCCATACAATGATTTGTGTACGCCGTTAGTTAATCCTCACCCTGCTTTCCTGGGACACTCAGATCAGGTTTCCCCTTTTACAGGCAGATGACACATTGACTAGCCTAAACTACAGAGCCAGGAAGGGGCAAAACCCAGATGAGCACTCCTTGTTCCTTAATCCTGCAGTGGGTTTTACAGATCACAGTGCATTTAAGAGCCATGGAGTTGAAGGACACAGAAACTCTATTCCTGTTCAGAAAAGAATTAACATTCAGAATAGTAGTATTTGGCTATAAACTTTAAGCTGAGTTCAAAACTGTAGTGAAAACACTGCCAGAGCATTAAGATTAAAATAAGAGAAGGAAACAAGAAGGAAAGGAGAGAAAAATCAAGATAATCCACACATGCATGTGCACACACAAACAAAAACTAATCAATCAAATTGATCAAATAAATCAATAGCACTATCAGTAAACGAACAAAAAAGCTCAATAGCATCTGTTATGTCTATGAGACCTCTTCCAGAAGAAGACAGCAAGTTCTTAACAATGGCGATAAGGAACCAGAAGTTCAGGTCAAATTATTTATTAGCTTTGAATATGTGTGTAGTTCAGTTTCTTTCAGCTTGGATAAATCAGCAATAAAAAGAAAGAAATCCTAATTTTTTCAGGGATGAAATACTGATTTTTTTTTTTTTGGTCTCCTAGCAAATAGTAGTGGCATTGTTATTCAGATCCTGCAGAAATAAATGGCAAAAATGGAGTCTAATAGTGAAAGGGTTTTCAATAAACAATAATATTTACTTAGTGTGCATTATTTAAGGAGAGTAGTATTTTGTTAGGACTTGCTGGAGTTGTCAGTTGTTTTATCTTGTAAATCTCTTGTATCAGTTTCAAGCCAAAGTCATGTTTCCACATGAAATACTAATATTCTTATTTTACACTAGTGGGCATATTGCATTTCAACAAGCTGCAACTTGCTGTCAAACGTAGCTTACATTGCTGGGGAAATGCTACATTTTTAGGTCCATATTTGAAGGAAAAATAGCCATTAAGCATCTCTTCAATACAGGACCAGTGCATGGTCACTTTCCTCGTTTCCCTTAAAACATCCAGCATACTTACTAATCCTTACACACATTGCAAATTCAAGGATTACTAGGTATTTCTTAGGAACTACTCTGCATTTATCTATACACTGTTGGTGGAAGTTCTTGGACTCTGCGCTTGATCTATGTAATAAAGAAACAGATAGGAAACAGAAACAGATTTGAAAAGAGCTGTTAAGCAGTGAAACATATTTAAACAAGAAAAAAAGCTTTCAGTGCCATTTCCTCAAATTTGCTGCTCCCATGGCCATTGGAACATGGGGGACTTAGCTCCAAGTCAGACCACCTGGTAGGCTGCTGAAAAGCCAGGAAGGCCTGGGAAACTCTGTATGACAGTGAAATGAAAGATCTTTTCCCATCCAACAGCCCTTAATTGCTCAGTGTATTTCCTGATGATCACAGAGGAAATGAGTTGCTGCTCAATTCACTAGAGCCCTGCTGTAGAGCTGACTAAAAAAATCAAAAGAAAAATCAACAGGGGCGGGGAAAAGAGCATAAAAGCGTAGTCAAGCAAAATGGGTTACTGGACTTAGAGCAACTTGGCTTTATTTCCTAGCTCACTGAGTTTCCCATAGTTTGGCATCGGCATTTAACCTGTGCTACTACAGCTGCTCACCATTTCACCTGTTTCTTAGGTATACAAACACCATTAATGACTGCAACCTCCTCAGATATTTTAGTGGCGAGCACCATCTATACCTTCAGGTACCACCCTACATTCACTCACATGCTTCCCACTGGTGGTTACAATCTTTTCTGCTACTCAAGATTTATTTTTTCCTAAAGCTGTATTCCAGAATAAAGTCACACAGCAGCTTCCTAACAGTTAAGACTGCAAGTGCTTTTCCATAACAAAGAACACCTGCAATCTTTTCCAAACGTGCAGCAGGAGGACACAACACTCAATTGGCATGTGCTGGAATTACATCAGGGGCATATTTGGCTTTCAAATGCCAGTAACGTTTTCACGGCATGAGAGAAAGCAAGTAAACCTTTAGAAAAGTCAAGCAGTTAGTAATTTACTTCCTACTATGGGAGCAATTTTTATCAGCTTACCTTGCCATCAATCAGTTTCAATCTTTCATGGGAACTTTATTATGACAGCTCATTTTTAACCTGATCTTTGTGGAATTTCCCATGAGCGGTCCCTTGTAACTTAACAAACAAACTAAAACTTTGACCAAATTGGAAATTAACGAGACACCATTTATCAGGTCTCTGCAACTGGAAACTAAATTTGCAAATGTGAATACTTAGGAAATTTGGACATCTAAAATGGAATCAATTTCTGTGCATCTTTTAATGTGGTATATATTGAAAAACGTTTTAATTTTAGATGTGCTGTTGCTAAACTCATGGAAGACTCCTTCGCTACTATAAACCAAATGAAGAATCTTAAACGGTACATGGCTACTCCCCTGAAGTATCTTCATTACTTTCCATGGGACGTGGGCAGCCCTCACGTGATAATTCCCCAAGCGTCCGAGTAACGTATCAGACACAAAACCCTGTCAAATTGAAATCTGGCCTTTCGTCACACAGCTATCATTAGTAGCTTGTGAGAGGAGCAATGAGAGGAGAAGAAAGGGATTGAGAGAGACAGTGAGAGAACACTGCGGAACAAGAAGACAGAGCAGTAACTCAGAAAATATTAAAATGATAGTAAAATGTTCACAAAAGGGAAAACAAATGCTAGATAATAGGAACATGTTTAGTTAAATCTAGTAAGTAAATTAAACCATGTCCTAGGGGGCACCAATCACATCCTATCCTCTTCTGCAACAACTTGGTTTCAGTGGCAGATTCTGGTGTTTATTTCTGGAAGAAGGATTTTCTCCAACTGCTATAAAAATCTCACAACACATTTAGTCTGAGGAACACAGGACCCTTCTGCAGCTGGAGTATCAAGAATGTCAGCCACGAAGAACCGATTTCATACACAAGGAATCTGGCACAGTAGAGCAGGGGTGACAGTAAAGTGCAACTATTAGATAAACATTAGGTTGGCTTCTCCTCTGTCCTGGTGAGTGGACAACTATAGTCTCTTAGTTAACCCCACAGGGATGAGTCAATGGGCAGCTGTGCATCCTGCATAGTTTAATGACGAGTAATATACATGCAATCTAGGGTCCTGATGTGAAGAATAGAAACACTTGCATGGCTGCCTCTAAGTTTTGGGTCTGTCTCATTGTCTAAAGGTGAACAGCACTCTCTTCATCTGGGCTGCTTCCGTGGTCTGCGTACTGCTGTCAGGAATAAAGGGACTTTTTAAACCACTATACAACAAAACCAGACCTGTTCTGTTTGGTTCACCTAGTTGAAAACCAAATACAGTTGATCCAGCAAAAGAGCTGCTTCCCTGCTTGCTTCTCTCACACAGAGTTAAGATTAATTCCATCAGTTTAAGTATTTTTAGTACGCATAAAATATTTTAGATTTAATTTAGGCATCTAATAACCAATATAATCTAAAGATACTGGATTCAACCACAGCTCCAGTTTGCCTGTCTCATAAATGAAAAGTCACAACACAAAGGGCTAACGCATGAAGTTACCTACTTTTTCCAAATCCCCTGCACCTTTACAGGCTCAAGGAACTCATAGAAAAAACCGGGGGGGTGGGGGTGGGAGAATGGAGCAGGAAATGAGGAGGAATGGTTATTTTACACTTCAATAACCTTCTACTCTTCAGTTTCTTCTAGATAAGCCTGCTATAGCTGAATAAGCACCCCTCCCTTAAAAACACACATATGTTACTATACTTGGCTATTTACAATATTACTGTAAGAATAGTCCAACCTTATCCCACCTATCTATCAGTATTAATTCTGTCATGCCAAAATGAGGATACAATTTTCCTGGAGCAAGAAGCTTGCCTACACTTGTGCTGATAAGAATTGAGCCTAGTCTTAGCAAAATGAGGAAAACGCAATGACAACACTAAAATACACATTTAAAACCTAAACTCCATCATTTTACAATAACTGAACAGTGTGTTTGTCTTTTTCTTTTTTTTTCCCCCTCCATATGGTAGCAGACAGACATACTTTGGAAAGATTCAGTTAGTATTTCAGAATAATTAAGATTAATGGAAGGCTTCCAAGCTAGCTCACTAATGTATCATGCGCAGCCTATTAAGCTTGACACAGTAAGGTTTTTCTCATGGCCTTGACTGCAATGACTGTGTAACCTATCTGGTGTATGCTGTCCCCTAGGACCAAAAAATAGACTTTATAAACCGTTAGGACAAACACTGACATGCATCTAACTTTGTTTATCACTGAAGCCAGGCCAAACAGTGCTAATTGGAGTTGTTCTGCTAAACAATGTTTATGAGCTAATTAGTCCACTTCCTAAACTAAATGTTCCAAGAAGAACTAAGAATGTATGGCAAACTGCCACTAAGTTGCAGTCTCATCAAGTAGGTTACTTCACAGACAAATGTGGACAGGTAACAAATAGTAAATTCAAAAGGATGAGTCAATGTACGTGGCTAAACAACATAAAGTCTCTACTACCTGAGAAAGGAAAGTTCTACAGGTTTCATTCAGATGGAGCCAAAACATTTGAAATGGTGAAGAAAAACACACTGTTGCACACAACGAGACAGAATGGTAAGGGTGAGAGTGTCTCTAAGAAAATAATATGTTCCATTCTGATTGCAAATGCACTATACTACTATTATTTATAGTTCAGACCACTAACAAAAAACCCGAAGAGGATGTGCCAGCCAAATGGTTTAGAAAGCTAAATCATTCAGATCTTTGAAGAAAACAGATTGAACCATTCAAGAGACAAACAATCTGGTTGTGTTTTACAGACCAGCAGCAAGTCAATTTTGCAAGGAGTGGGGAAAAGAGACTAAAAAAAGGACTGAAACTCTAATAAGGGCAAATGCTCATGTCCCTGTACACAGCTAGCTCCTGGGCAAGGAGGGGACAGGAACACGAGGTGACAAGGTGAAGCCACTGGCAGGGATATTAAGCTACGCAATCATGGTAAGGAAGGAGGGCGAGAATGGTATCAAGGGGAACATGCCCCCCTCCTTTCCAGGATGGTTTCAGTTGTGAGACAATGGGCTCTGGAAAATATATGTTTATGTTCATGCTGCGTATGATCAAGTATTTTTGTATTACATATAATAATTTAAAAAGAGAGTCAAAACATTCAGATATTAAGGTTTTCAGTGTTTTTTTTCTTTTAAGATAAGTCACAGGTTACTTGCACAAAAAACACAGTAATATGCTTTCACGCACCAGCCCCAATGCCAAGAAAGTTCTTCAGAGCATGGGCAGCCAATGTAAGGCCAAGCGCAAAAGGATTCAGATCTCTAGACGCTACTGAGTTATCAGAATCACTGGTAATCAGAAATGCCTTTTGCTCCGTTTAATGAAAGAAGGAAAAACTCTTGGCCTGGAATGTCAAGCTAACTTTGCAGTTTTTGTCTTCTGACCCCATAGTCTCTGACCCGCGTTTCATTTCACTCTGATGCTGAAAGACTTCCTCAAGCAGCTACAGCCAAGTGCCAGACATGCAGTCTGATCTGGTCTGGATCTTCAGAAACCTCATCTCCAGCCAGCAGCTTCCTCTGCAACTACAACTGGTCCCAGATGCCTCAAGAGTCCCACGACTTCCTCTCCCTGCCCCACAAGGCAGCCTCTTGCTCACACAAAGGAGCTTCCTCCCGACATCCTTGCCTTCAGAGCCTGTGACCAAGGCAATGGAACACATATCAAAGTCTCAAGAGGGCCCTTCCTCCTCCCTATGCACAACTCAAATGTTTTCCCCCTCTATTGCCAGATACCATGTGAAGTTCTGATGAGAGCAGCTGGCTCTGAACTGTCCCTCTTTTAAGGAGGGAGATGCAGGGAAGAGGAAAGGGAAAAGATATGTGTCCCCAAAGGAGCCAGAAGGGGTAAGTACTCATGCAATGGGAGATAAAGCACCCTGCGGTGAGATAAGATTCCCTTCAGAATATGAAAATGCACAAGGTGGCAAAGGAATAGCATGGTACACAGGAGTGAGACAGAAATAAGGTACATTAGCCAACACCTAATCATTCCTAGGATGCATCTGGAGCTGGGCTTACTTATATTTCCATGTGGCTGTGTACCTTACTTAGCTAGAGAGATTCACTCAGCAGTACGATATGGCTGCAATGCATCGCTCCTGCTGAGAATCTTTTTGTGCCACTCTAGAAAAATTGGTGGTTTATCCTCCCCACAGATTGACCTTTTCTAAACCACAGGATCTTCATATGATCTTTCCTAAATCACACATTCACGCTTCTGGAGCTGCTTTCTTTTTTAGTTCATTTGTTTCTCAGTTACCAAAAACCAAAGGCACAGTATTCCTTAGGGGTTACAACCTAAGAAAACAATCACTCCCAACAGTTCAGTACTGTCAAAAGAAAGCAAACAGCTCATAAGCTATTAAACTGTTCCTTCAAAACCTTCAACTGAAAAGACCAGTAATTTCACTTATTTATTAAGAGGTTCTTGTATCAAACCACATTTTCTCTTCAATTCAATTCTTAATCTCCAGCCTTATTAAAGGAATAAATTTCCTTTCTAATGATGGGGAAACCCATGTAAACCCAAGGCTTCTTACTTAATTCACAAACACCTCATGATACTGGTAGAAAAAAAGAGTTGTCTGCAGCTTTGTTTATGCTTGTAGATGCCAAAGGGAGTACTCCAAAGGTATGTGCAATCAGCAACCTGCAGAGTATAATTAAGAATAAAGGACAGTGCTCCTCACATGGTACATATTACAAATGTAATAGGTTTCAAAAGACTTCTTTCTTAAAACATGAAAATGCTGAAAAAACATCATGCCCTCAGTATAACTGAATTTGTCACACAAGTTTTAAGAATGCTCCCATGATTGACAATTATGATTTATTCTGCCAGTTCTTAATAAAGCAAGAATATTGTTTCGCCTGTTCATCAGTTTGGAAAAATACTTCAAAATTTAAGCTGTTACTATTGAGGTTCCAATACTCGTAGGGAACTACAGCTGCGCACACATCAGAATGCCAACTATAAAGGAGGGTGGGAACTATTTCAGGGTAGCATATGCTCCAAAAAAAAAAAAAGTAAAAATCAAGTTCTACATTAGCATAATTTTGGAAAAGAAAAAAAAAAAAAAAAAGAGAACAACAAAATACAGCACCTTTTAAACACTCTTGGTGTGATTGCCAGAATCCCCTGCCCACAGAAATACTTTTGGAAAAGCAGCACTGCTAGCAGAGAATAACAACAATTTAAAAGAATAGTAAAGCTGTCAGCAGCTTCCTTCTTATTCAGGCCACTGTGATGTCTACCCCTAAGAACATGTCTCCACAGAAAAAAGAAAATTGAGAATGATTGTACATGCTGAATAACCCCAAGCTCTGGAATTGAGGCGAATATGCCTTGTCTTACTGCACCTCACAGCAAACGCTCCCTACCACCAAAGCCTGTGAACAGCCCATTGCAAATTTTGGATGCGACACATGTCAGACGAAGGCCCTGGGAGCATTTCACCAAGCTTGGTAGGTCCTGCTCCTCTCCCACACAGGTGCTTTTGGAGGTACAAGCAGCTTCTCGCAGCTCTTCATAGTAAAGGTAGCGTTTCAGTAGACAGCACCTCACCTTTCCTGATATGCATGAACCTTTTTGCAATACCCACAGGGATGATGGCAGGTATGGGAAAATGATCACAATGAACTATCCCGCAACTATGAACTTCACTTCAGGCATGATAATGAGTGTTCTGAACTTTTAAAAGAAAATTAAAAGAATACAGACTGCTTTAACTCTCTCCTCTCAGGCTTGTCTACAAAGACATTAATGGCTACGCTAATCCTGCTGGGACACTTGTACTCCAGGATTAATGCTTCTTGCTCTCTTCTGCTTGTATTTTGTACACAGCAAAAGCAGAAAAAAAGGGAATCTCCATCCTGGCATACAAGTGTCCTTGTGAGGAGGAGGGATACCTACCACAGGATCAAAGAACTTCCTTCAAGGATAAAGCCTTTATCTTCACTGCTCATTTGTTCCTCTCCTGTTAACTGGAAATGAAGAGGAAAGCTAACGCTAGCAGTTCTCCTGACTGCTAGTTTGGGAACCACTGAACAGTTCAGGAACTATTACATCTATCATGAAATTGTCTTTCTCAGATGATAACAGAGCTTTCTATGATTAAGTCAAGTAGTTTCTGGGCCAAATTCACCCATGATTTTCACTGTAGACCCAGTAAATCCAAAACATCTGAGTGCATAAAACAAAGACATAGAAATTAGCCTTCCAAGTCTGACAAATACTGATGTTTATCTCTTCATGCTTATGGATCCAAACACTTAAGATAAAACTTTTTTAACAACTACAACTTATTTTACAGATTCAGATTGTGGGAGACACTTGCCTTCCCCCCCCCCCCCCCCCCCCCAACCCAACAACAGCAGCTTTTGAGAATTCTGGCGGTTTTACCCCCCCCCAAACCAACTAACCAAGTATGTATCAGTTAGTTCTAGTGGGAAACAGCTACTGTTTTATTCCACTGAAAGAGAGGTCTGATTCTACCTTAAGATGACAAGATATAGATTATTTCTTATCATTGCAGCTCTAAAGCTGTAGATGTCATATCCATCAGATTCCTCCTGCAATATCTGTCAAGAACTAAGACATTTACTAACACAGAACAGGATTTGGTTAGCTGGGCCTTAAGCTAGTAGAAGTACTGAATTGTAAACAGGGAGCGCTTTAGGACAAAACATGTCAAAAGAGCAGAATTTAAACAATGACATGTAAGGAAAAACTAGAAACCAATCATTTGCAATTAGACTTGAAGCGTGTTTAGTCCCCATTGCTGCCCGCCAATAGCTACAATAAATGTAAGGCACACAAGCGTCTCTTTAGCAACTGTAAAAAGTAACATTGCTTAGAGGGGAAGCCTTATTTGATGCAACGGGTACAAACTAAGTAAGGGGAAAAAATATTCCATGACCTAACTAACAGGTTATTTCCTCAACTGCCAATGGAATTTAAAAGTGCCTAAACATCAATTATTTCCATGAGAAGCATTTGCACAGTTTCAAGCTGCCTGTAATTTCAAAGCCAAGAACCTTATTTGTGTAGCTTTTGTAGTAAGTTTACAGGAAAACTCTTGTTCATCAGGCTCATGCTAAAGAACAAGTAATATGCTCCAGCTACTCTCATGCTTTCTTCAACCATTCAGCCCGAGTATTATCTTTTTTATTTCCGCAAGCAGCTGTAGCGGACAGCAGAGATCCAATTTCCTGGTTTTTTAATTAAGTACAGCAAAAACTGCACGCATTCAAGCAGAAAAATAATAGGGCTTTAAATAATAAAAGTTGCATTTAATAATCTGATTTGTAAGCATAGAAGTAAAAACAAAAGTATGCACAAAGTGAAAATGCTCCTTCCATTCACATTATTTACTGAGTAGATTAGATTAGAAAAATCAATGCCGGCTCTACTATTATTATGTTATCATCATATCCAGAGCTGTTTCCTAAGGTTCCCTCTGTTGGCAAAAATAATGAGATTCAAAAGTACAAAGACATGAAATACAGTTAAATATTTATATAAGTAGCATTACCATGTAGGAAAGAAAAATCACATTGTGAAAAGACATACCCTCAGGTACGTCTGCAAACAGGCCTAAATAACCAAATTGACAGAAAAATGTATCTCAGAAGTTTGCCTAACAAATTAATAGCCATAATTTCTACCATAAAATACATTCCTAATTTATTCCTACCAGGTTCCTAAATAGCTGAAGTATGGGAAATTCTACAAAAGCCACAGTAGCAGTAAATAAGAACTAATGCAGTAAATAAGAAATGGGATGCTTTACAAGGTATCATACAAAGTAATTTTCATTCTGTGATTTGGCCTTAGCTGTCATTTCAAAGCGATAATGTAAAATTAAAACTGTTATTTTCTTCTTCACCAAGTATGTGTATCCTTTAGACCAGGAAGGAATCGATGTAACTAATCATGTTCTTTTCCTAATTTTCTTTTTTTCCTTTTTCTTACGGCATCTTTCTCCATCCAGCCCAAATCAGTGTGCTTGCTTTCCACAGAGGGGTAGCTGTATTTTCCCCTCTTGACAAACACACTAGTTCTATTAACACTTGCAGAGCAAGTACAACAGTCTTCTGTGTACCCTTATAATCCCCATTGTCCATAAGCACTTGTGGAATTAAACAGTAAACTTCACCCTCAGGGCTGTGGCCAACTGGAAGGCAGTGACTGGATACAGAATGTTTTTGCAAACAGGTCAATCAGGAAGGTTAAGAGAGCAGACAAAAAACCAAATAGCTCAGAATATCCCTGCAACTCTGTGGCCAACTTGCGGGAAACCCGTAACATACTTTAATAGACATCATTACTTAAATCTCTCGATACTCACATGCTCCGTGCCAAAAATGGGCAACTTCATTTCTATGGCAACGAAAGCAACGCTCCTACCCACTTATGCCATCCCAAGTTCTTTTCTATTTCTCCCTTTGTTGTAAATTTAATTCACTGGGTACTGCAGGGAGGGAGAAGGAGAAGCAAGGTGGCATCACTGCTTTTGTTACCAAAGAAACCACTCATCCATTTCAGAAAAGGATCTGAACAATCAAAATACACTGATAATGTGAATTTAAAATACAACGACTTTGTGTTAACAGGCAATAGGGAGAAGCAAGAAAAAGTCACAAAGACTAGAAATTGGAGGATAAGAAGCAAAACTCACTAAAAGAGTTTAAGGACATAAAACCCACCAAACCAGAAAGATTTTATATATAACACAGCAACTGTCAGTTCAAAACAAGAAATACCGGGAAAGGGAAATCTGTGAAGGAAGTGCAGAGGCGGGGAAGGGGTAAGTCAGTAAAGAAAGAAATGCAACTGAAGAAAATTTTTGGAGTGGGTAAAAGAAATCAGAGGAAAATAAAAACTAGAAAAATACCCAACGCCTTGAAATTTGGAACACAATACTTTAAAAAACCCCAAAAACAAACAAACAAAACAAACAAAACCAAAACAAACACAAAAAAACCCAAAACCCACAAACAAAAAACCCGCAATAACCAAATACAAAACAATTAACAAAACAAGCAGAAAACCCCCAACATATATCAGTCTTCAGCTTCCTGAATTGTATTTTGAAAAGTTGTGAGACCACTGTGGTATTTTGGTCTGGCTTCACAAAAAACTTAGGTCTACGTCATCACATTATGTCCAAGGGTAACTGAGCCAATACCCTCCCTACCACAGGCTCACATTACCCGTGTGCATCAGAAGATCAAAGCTATGATGTTTCTGCACATGCCATGAATGGAGGAGAGCAGAGAGAAGATAACATAGAAGAACCACTGCAAGGGAAAGTTTGGAGCACTTTCCCACTTTTCACCATGTGTCTGAGACCTTCCACAGCAAGGGGTATTCCAAAACCAAGAGCAAGTAGGTGACCAGAGTTCTCCCTCTAACTAGATACCCCTGAATTTCCCCCAAAGTCACCACTTCTCTAGCATGTTAAATACCCGTTGGCTAGCCTGGCACTAACTCCAGTTAGGTTTTTTTCCCCTGCTGATGAGGTGTAATGTTTTCTTCCTGCAGTGGGTTCCTCTGTGGTGTTTAATACACCATAAGTTCAGCTACAGCTTTCCTAAAATTCAGCAGAATTCAGCCAAAAAGGAGACAAATCAAACCAATCAGAGGTTTTGCTAGTTTTTGCAGCTTTGTGCAACTGCTTGGTTTAGCTCCGAAAGGAAAGGATGTTGGTGTGAAAAAGCTGATTCTGTTGCCATGAATTATTAGCAAGACACCTTTTTTCCCAACTTTTTTATTTTTCACTTTTTGAGAATAACAATTTTGACTCAGTATCTCTTTCATCAACTAACTTGTAAAACCTCAGATAGTAAATGATTAGTGGAAAAGGGACAGAACCAAAGAAACATATACAAAGCAAAAAATTGAAAAGAAAATACGATACAATTGTAAATTTCCTTAGGAAGGAGTTTGAATTTGTCAGAAGTGACAAAATGAGAGGTAGCTAACATGAACAGGAAGGGTGGGACACACTAAGATAGAGAAATACAGTGCCAGGGAAAAGACAAGAGAAGAGAGGGAGGAAGAGCAGGCAAAAATTTGAAAGCATGAAGTCAACAGAATGAAGAAAGGTCAAGCTGGGAGCAAAGAGAAATACAGCTGTTGAATAGGCCAGTATTCACAAAAGGAGCAAGTCAGAAGAAAAAGCATCATTAGTGGTGGAAAAGGGCAAGGCTGTGGTTCAGAGGAAAACAATTGAGAAAGATTGGAGGGGAAAGAAGGAAGGCACCCACACAAAGTTTGGCAAAGACTAACTCCAATGAACTGAAAGAGCGAACAGGAGATGCTATCAAGAGAACAGCAAGATGGCCCAAAAAGAAAAAAAAAGGATTCCAGAGACACTGGGATCTAGCTGATTTTGACCTTGGAAATGGAGAACTTGTCTGGCATATTTGAGAGGAATCTCAGATAACTTTAAGCATTAAAGTACAACTTGGCCTCCTCTTTCAGGTCACAGTGACTTTGACCGATTTTTTTTTCAAACTTTTAGAGAAGACAAAGTATAAGGACAGACTGTGGAAGAAAAGACTTTTCAAATTAAAAAAAACCCAAATTTATGAACTTTGTATCATCACCATAATTGTTGGCACCTCTAATGTTTCTCAAAGAATTCTGTCCCTCCACCGCTTTTTGCTTTGCAAGCAAACCTACTGATATAGAACATAAGCAGGCAAGCAAATAGATCTTTAATATTTGGGGGAAAGTGAGAACGATGACAATTACATAATGTAATTTCATTTACACATACACAAAAATGCAGTCTCAGAACTATAGCACACACTGACATTCAGCCACTACCGTCTTGAGGAATTAAAGAGTATGTCCTTTCACTAGTAAACGAACAACTGATAAGACAGTTCTGAAAAGACAACGCAATACAGATGTCAGTGTTCACTCCCTAGAGCTAGTATCACTACAGTCATCCAAACTGCAATCTGTAACTCTCTCTTCAACAGAATACAGGAAAATCACTATCTTTTATGAATCAGCTGACAAAGGGAAAAAATAAAAAGGTTCCTGGCAAACATACCACTCTCCAGATCAAGGGAACGTGTGCCTGGAAGTTCTTCTATTTCTTTAATGTATCTCGCTACAAGCTGTGCTTTTCTTACAGACCCAGACCATGATGACCATAACAATACAGTTACAACACAGGATATGACAGTAATTAATCTGCTCCCATAAACTGCCCCAATTTTCTATTCTGCATTTGGGATTATAACAATTCTTTGACTTAACACTGGAAACTGGTATTTTCTGAAAGAAGGGAAAATAAAGAAGCAAGTACTAGCTCATAGTAGTCTTTACATGAAATTGCTCTTAAACACTACTGAATCTTTTGAGTGTCATTTCACAGAAACCAAATGAACTACATAAACAGGGCTTTGGAGGAAGAGGACAAAACTGAGAAAACATGCGTTATTGCCCCAGAACAATATGTTCAGTTAGCTGCAAAAGAGGTAACTGTAAAATTCTATCCCATTAAGCTCAGCTATATCCTTTGAGCTACTACAGAAGTATTTTCTGATATTAGTGTATATCTTTAGGAAAAACAAGCAGAAAAAAAGCAGATATTAAAATGACTAACAAAATACATATGAGTAGAAGGCACAGTACTTCAGGAGATTCTTATGAAAGAGTTGCAATAAGCTTGCAGCTAAGGTCTAATTAATTCTTCTACTTTTTTTTCCTCATGAACTTCAACATGGCACCAAACCATGTTTGAATTACAACCTACTGCCCTTTAGGTGGGCTTTCATCACGGGAAGCTGTACAGCAGACACAAAGCCCTTGTGAGGATTTCACTTCACTATGAATTAGTGTCTAACATTGAGAATGCCTTTCATCATCAGCTTGTATTGCCTTCAGGTGCCTATAAATTCCTCTCAGTCTTTATGTAGCACTTGTCTATCAGACCATGTCATCAATTTTACTGCAGGCAAGAGGCAGACACACCTCTTCCTGAGACACAGACAACACAACAATTACCACAGCCACTCTTACATTATCATTTCATATCAGCTCATTGCCAACTGCTAATCACCCACGACATGCTATGGAAAACATGTCGCACTTTCCAGGTTCTCTTTCTATGGCTGGCGCCAAGAGCTGTAAATCTACAATGGTCTCATCACCACCAAGTGTACCACTTGCTCTGACGCCACCCACTGAACACGTTCATGTGGCAACCATGCCACTTCCTCTCCTTTCACTAATGTGCAGTGGTAAATGAACTATATTCCAAGATATTTTTCTTTTATTACAACTTCATTATTCACATATAGCCCTTTTATTGACCATGCCAAGCCTACATAAAAAAAACAAACAAACCAGGCATTATATACAGGCTATCTGAATAGAAATGAACAGCTAAAAATACTTAGAAAATAAAAAAAGGTACTTTCAACTTTTTCACGACACGTGTGCTGCACTTGCTTGCAAAATAAGATACTTTTTTAAAGAAGAGCTGATTGAAATTACATCTTGTCTTTTAAACGTTTCAAAAAAAACCAAAAAAACCAAACAAACATGAACACACCTATCCCTCCAGGGACAAGGCAACTCAAGAGATGGGATAGGGAGTGCTTAATGTTGAGAGTCAACAACTTATGGTGGCCAATGGCCAAGAGAAATCCAAAGCTGTAACTGCCAGCTCAGAGCTGCTTGGTTAAATGTGCTGGTGCTCAGCTGAGCACTAATGGGTGTTCATTCATACCACCCCTGCCACCAACCATGAGATTCCTCACTTAAACACAACAAAGAGGGATCAACCAAAGCCTTGTCTTCCTGAAGATATCATCTTCCACCTAAATTCACATTTCAGGACCTAATTCTGATCCTAGTTAAAATCTGCACTTCCACTGATAAATAAACACTCAGGTCCTAGACCCGAATCCTAAATTTAACATTGTGCACACAGACATGTTCCAGTTAAAGATGTATGTATTTCAGTTTAACTTCCACTACTGGTGAAGGCAATTGAGGTAGGCCAAAAGCATAGATAAATTGAACTAGTAGCCCTGAGAGTCTAAATACAGGGGACTGTGAAGACAAACCTTCCTATTTGAATCCTAAAATGTATCTTGTACAATGTAGTAAGCAGTCTCTTCGAATTAATCTTAAGACTCATCAGCAAGGCCGAGTGAGGAAGGCAGAGACCCAAAGAAAAAGCTTAATTTCTCAGGCTTGCTATTTTACATTTTTCAGAACTTAAATTAAATTTGTTTAAAGAATTCCTCCCCACCCCAAAGGGGACAATAAGAACAACAGCACATTCCTGTGTAGAGCTGAGAAACACTTCTCACAGGCTTCAAGACTCAAACCTCACATGCTGGCAGCAAGTCCAGGACTTAACTACCTGGGGAAAATACAGACAAACAATGAAAGGCTTATTGGAGTTACTGAGTCTCAGTAAAGTTCCTCCCCTTCCTCTGAAGCATGGTGATTGACCTCGTCGGTCCTAACCCACTGCAATTAATCCCAAGTAAAATGAGTTCAGTTAAACCACCTTCATGGTTCAAGTTATGATGCTTGCTTTGGCACAGGAGAACCATGCACACGTAATCCAGTTACTTCATCTCAGCAACAACTCCTAGCTCAAAGGCAAGAAAGCCACGTGGCCTGGTAACTCCATGGCTTGTGACTGCCAATCCATACTTTTATTGCATTCAGTATTGTACTGCTGTAGTCATGAGATGCAGCTAACTTGTGCTGCCAAGCACCTTTTTTCTGTGTCACGCAGAAGTATTTCAAAGATCCTAGTTCAATGCAGTCTATTTCTCTCTCCTGTTTTAGTAGAGACTGTGCCCTGCAAAGATGGAGCATCCTGCTGCTTTTCCATATCCTGAAGAGCACGCCCCAGCAGCTTTTCCTCTCCAGGTCCCCACTGCATAAAGGAACAAATGCACACCACCAAATTATTCTTACAAAACAATTCAGTCTTCAAACTGTTAAATCTCACCCAAATGTGTATTTTGCTTGTCACTCCTTTTATTCTATTGTCATAGGAAGGAAGTAATGATCAACAAATTACTGAACAAAAGCATGTAAGCACTGGCAAGCAGTTTCAAAGCTATTGACAAAACCCAGTCTATTCACTGCAAGCGTCCTACTTTCACAATCTCTCTGATCAGGATGCAGGGGACTAATTCAATAGTTCCCAATGGAAAATACCCAGTGGGCTGTTTGATTTCCAAAGACAATGCTTTGCCATGGGGAGCTTTTCTCTACCTCCATCCCTCTATTTCCCTCTCCTTTTTTCTGGTTGGGTTTTGGGGTTTTTTTTAAGATTTGAATAATTTGCTCTGAAATACCACAGTAATACTTAACCCCTACAAAACATACTTAAAAAAAAAAGATAAAAGAAAGAAAAAATGTTAGGGTGAGGAGGAGGGAGAGAGAACCTTTTCAGTAAGGCTGGGACCTTACTAAGTACTACTTAACCAGGGCAGGCAGCTTTCCACAGACAAGCCCACATTATGTGGACTACATATACTAGTGAATGTCAAAAATACCTTGTATTGTAATTTCTTAATTAATTCAAAGAGAATCAGATCTAATGCAAGACTCTAAATCAGAGTATTTCCAAACTCTTCCTAGAGTAAGACCATGCAATAATGCTGCTGAGTTCACAGCAATTCATGTGCTACCTTGAAGGCTGAGTCCCTGCCACTAGCAAGTTATTTTGCTCCCTGCTCTTCAAACTGTGAGAAGGCTTTTCATACATGAGCCACAAGGCACATAAAAAGAACATGTGAAAACTCATAACAAAGCTCCCATTTTCCGGTGTTTCCACCTCACATTAGCACTGACCATGAGTACTGTTTCAGTACCATTCACAGACTGTCAACAAAGCAAAATTCCACGTTTTACTCAAAGCTATTCCAGTCATGCATTAGAATCTCATCAAAACAGCACCCTCATTGTCTTCTTTAACAATATTGTTTGTTAGGAATGGAAAAACATCTAGTGCAGCTGATTTATTAATATTTCTCTTTGGCTTCCAAAGTCCTGTGCCTATTTTCTTTTGGAGCTGAACTTCATTGAGGTAGTAGCCTGAGATTTAAGACATATTCCAGGCCTAAGCCCAAATGAGAAGGCCTCTCTCCTGTTTCTTAAAACCATTTGGTTAATCTGGTTTTGTCCCTTGCTTCTATGGCACGTTCATGTTTTTCCAATTAAAATATCTTTCCAGCCATAGCCCATCTTTTTTTCTTGTCTCTCCAGGACATATTCTCTAAAAGTTTTCCTGGGCCCTTTCAGAGTGACAAGTGTTCTGCACCAAGCAAGCCCCATCTCTCCACAGAGGTTGCTATCACAGAGAATCCAGGTTCAATGATAGAGATGGGCAGGCAGAGAAGGATGAAAAGGTGTATTGACCATTAGGCTTAATACTTCCAAAACTCAGCAGATAAAAACCTCAATATTCAAAGCATAAAGACGGAAAACGTAGAACTTGAAATTAAGCTCATGCTCCAAAATCTAAAACAATATGGCACATTCAGAGGAGCGGTGGTTAGGCAGGCATTTCCACAACATTACTTGTGAGATTTTACTGTTGTATGTGCATGGAAACCTGTTTTGGCTGTATAGGCTTTGTCAGAGTAAACATAGGAACAGACCAGCATATAGGCCTGAAAAATCACCTTTATTCAAGTACGTATGTAGAGATTTGGTTGTATAGGCTTTGTCAGAGTAAACATGGGAACAGACCAGCATATGGGCCTGAAAAATCACCTTTATTCAAGTACGTATGTAGAGATTCTAAAGAGGGAAGAGCCTCTTTTTTTAATCTCAACAGTTCTATACACGTGGTAGAACTGCAATTCTATAATCAAACATTTCAAAGTACAGAACAATCTGTACCAATCTCAGGAATTATTTCCTTTCTGCAGGTAAAATTACTGGTGAGAAATCAGGTGAGTATTGGAAGGGCATGGATGATTGGACCTCAGTAACCACAACAGAGAATGCAAGCAACTCCATTGGAAAAAGATAAGATTGGAAAGAATTACCATTGACAAGGAAATTGCTATCTTCTTGATTTCTTTTTTTTTTCCTAAATAGACAACATACCATAATCAACTTGCAATTTCTATAAAACAAGTAACACTCAAAAAACCTGAATTCTGAACATCCTACATATAAAATAAAGATACACAACCCCCTGAACAAATCTTTTGCAGGTTTCCCTTGAACTCTCTCACAAAATATTGGCTAATCCTTATTTTATCCAGGACTTTTAAAGTTGAAAACCTGTGAAGACATTTCACAGAACTGTCAGCATCTGCTGTCCCTGTGACCAGTAAGTAAATGATAGATCTTTTCATTCATAATTCAGACGAAAACTAAGTTTTAGGCCAATTCTGCAAGAGAAGGCAAGCTGACAACAACTTGGGGTTTATCACTTCTTAGGCCATAGGAGCTTTAACTTGGAATTGCATCAAGCACATATTTTTTCATTTCAGCACACACTTCACTTAGGTGTCTCTCCTCCTAAATGCCCCTGCACCACAAATCCAGGGAATCAATCCAGAATTACTCTTCCACAGAACAGCACAAACCAGTGTTATGGTATAAATCCAAAAATTACCAGAATAAAGAGTTTTCTTTCCCTTATCTCCAGATACTACCTAAAACCACAAGAAGCCCTTCACACTGTAAAAGCTACACACTGGCTAGGTTGAGCCTCAGAATTTTAGGTCCAAGAACCCAGCAGTTAAAATTTTTATTAACATCTAGGACTGTCACAAGAGAGAAGACACAGTATACGGTAGGACCAGGCAGAATGCTGAAATTAGCCCCACCATGTTATGCTCTGATCAATAGGATTTGGCCTGCTACTATGAACACTGCAACGGGAACAAAGGATGCCCTTCTGAAATTAAAAGAAGGTATCAGGAATACCTGATTAGAAATGTCAAAGAGATGGACAGAATGGTTGAAACAGTAATAGGCACAATGCTAGGGACTCCCCGGGTTATATTCTGAGACTTTTTTTGTGCTCTAAAATATATATACATATTTAAGATTACAGTCATTGCAGCTAGCAAAAATTTAGTTGATGTTTACAATTAACTGTGACACAGGAAAAAACACTGCACATGGCAAAATTATAGTATCTATCAGTGGAGATACCAGGTGTAATATGGTGTAATATGGAATAAGTTACCTGGCACCTTGAACTTTATCTTTCCCTCAGTTTTGAAACTCCACCCAGAGGTGGAAATATTCCAACACATTGCACCACTATCAATCACTGGATTCATGGGAGCACAAGACTAGTGGGCCTTCAGTATTGCTGTTTCTTCGATCTTCAAAAAGTCACACCATTTTCTGAAAACTGGTTTCACTTGATATTGTTCTTTCTTTTCACATAGGCTAAACCAGACCTGTGACTTCATTACACAGGAAGAAAACGTAATCTCCTTCACAGAACTATTTTCAGATTGATTTTTACACCCACTTTGCCAAGAAATCAAAAGTTCAGAACTCTCACAATCCCTTTGTCTTTGTTCTCCAAACATGCATGTACATACACACTATTAGAGCGCTTCTTGCACTTCTGCATCTTTTCTTTGTTTCGACAATGATCTGGACGGAGAAAAAACAAAGCCCTCTCCTCTTTCGCTCCTCCTTCCCCTCCCCACCCCCAAATGATCTGCTTTTAATCATAGTTAACATTTAAAACAGACATGAGAAAGGAGAGGCTACCCCTTTATAATTATGGAACTTGATAATTACCTGGTGACTTGTAACAGACCTATTCTCAATGCATCTTCCTCTCTCCCTTGATAATGTAATCTAATCTCTTGGCTATGCTTTCATCTGGCACCCAATGCTGCACATTGTTTATCAAACAACAATCTTTTCTTAGGTAATGACAGAACAAAGGCAAGGAAGAGCAACTATGGTAATACTACAGCACTTACCACTTCAAAAGTAGCTGCATCAGTATAATTTACATTGCCTGTATGCTTTTTTTACTTCTTTTAAATCTAGTATTATCTCCTCTATGCAAGACTGTGACCTACCTTCACCCTTTTACCGAACTCTCTCTATATTTACACATTACAGAAGCCATTGTGCACAGTGTCAACAGTAGAAGTCAAAATCAAAAACATGGTTTCCAAATACATAAAAAGCTGAGATATTCCATGTCTGTCTTCATATTTTAAAGCACAGGTATTTTCTGTGACAGGAAAATCATGTGCTTTATGTTACTGGACTATAACTAAGTCGTAACAATAATGTGTAATGACTATTTTTTTTTTAAAACACATTTTACTGAATAGCACACTTAGAAATTCTGGTAAGACTCTAAACGAGCTAAATTTCTCAAGCTTCTTATACCTAAAAATGGAAGAAAGGTCAGACTGCTGAAGTTTCACCTTGGGATTTTCTGAGTCCAATGATCCTCTTTCCTAAAGATGCTTGTACTTCATATTCCCTATGTGTCTTACCTTTCCGTAGTTCCTCACATCCACAGATTAGAACAGGATGATCCCTGCAACATCCCACCTGTGGTACTTTCAATTCTGATATAATAAAGATCCAGGGCCCTAACCCCCTGATATTTTGACAGTTTACAGCTACAAGGACTACAAACAGTAGCATAGTAGTAAAAATAAATCTGCATAAGCAATCAGCAGCTTGGTATCAAATCAGACAGAAGCAACTGGGCTCATTTGTATAAAGGGTATCTGCAGATCCAAAATAGCACTAATCACTGAATCCCAAGCTTCGTCGCGCTTACTGGGTGTCTTTCAACACACACACAAAAAAGTAACACAATTAAAAAGCAGATCTGGGTGAAGAAAGAGATAGATGAGTACAAGGTATACAAACATATAGAACCAGATTAATCTGAGCTTTAAGATCTTTGTACCAAGAGAATCTGAATACAAGCATGATTATAAAAGAAAGCCCTCAGCTACCACTCTGAGTCACATCAGCATAAGCCCTTCAAAGCCCTGGCTGTGCATGTATTGATGACTGATTATCAAAGCATAATAGCTATATGGTACGTGACACTGACCCAAACTAATACTGCTATTAAGATGATAACACACCTCCCCCACTCACTTTTCATGTGATTTGAAGAGATTCAGGAAGAAATTCCATCTTCCCTAACTCTAAGTTGAAGCACGCAGCTCTGACAATGCTCTCCACAGATACAGCATAGCCTCCTACTTAAAGAGGAATGAACCAATGAAGGACTGAGATTAGTAAATCAAAAACCACAGAAAAATGTGGTTGTGTGGGTGTGAGCATGCTGCCAAGCTGCAATGCTGTTTCAGTCTCTGATAGTAAACACTGTCCCGGGACAGGCAAATCAGGTCAACTCCAGAACTAAAGGCAGGGGAAAAGGGATGACAGCACTGCAAGTCAAATGTGGGACTGGTATATTCTTCCACAATTCATCTGGTAAGAGATTCATTCACTGAAGCACCAACTTACTTACTAACATTAAGTTAACTAACATTATTTAAAAAAAAAAAAAAAGTAGTAAAATAAAAAATAAACATTTTCCTGAGAAATCTATGCTCAGTTAGTAAAGAGTTAGTAAAGTCAAAAGAAAACAAAAGAATGGGTAAAAAGTAATTATTATCCTTCATCACAATATGATTTCAGAAGCCTCTATAATAATGGTCTTTGCAGACGTTCACATAGTTATAAGGAAGGTCATGAGGACAAGCCAAAGAGAGTAAGGTCAAAGCTTTGCTGACAGAAAACTGTTGTGGTTCTCCAGGAAGAGGAAAGGCCTCAGGACCTAGTTAGCCAACTAAGCTAATACTTAAAATAACTAACTCACGGAATATATCTTTCATTGACAGTATTTGTTGCAGAAACCCAAAGCACTTCAGATACGAATGCATAATAAAACATTTTTTTAAAAGCCACTCCTGTGACAGAGCAGCAGTTATTGAAGCCCGATCTTGAGCACAGAAAGAGGGAGCTAGAAGACTACCACCTAACTTCTTTAATGCCAGCACTTAAGGCGAGAGCTTTTCCTGACTCAAAGACATGACGCCTCTGGCGATCTTGTGAGAAGTAGGGCACTTGGTTTCCTCTCCGCTGCTCCTCCCATGCACTAAGAAAGTTGTTATGACACCGGACAGGTGTGGAGCTTTGACTCAACAGCCACGCACGACTTCCCATTATACACCTATCACTTACGGGACCACTTACACTGTCTTCCACCACAAGGTTAGGCTGGAGGTGAAAGCAGCAGTGCCACATCCTATCAATCTGGCAGTGTGCACACAGAACCTGTCTCTCTGCATTTGGTAAGTGAACAGACCCTACATGTGCTGTCCTTCCTCCTGCTCTGGTCTCTTCTGCTTTAAGGGGGTAGCGGGGAAAAAAAAGGTGCACTTTGAGAGGCTTTAAAATAAACAGAACAGATCTTAACCAAAGGAAAAGTTTCATCAGCATGCTAACCATTTAATTTCCTCCCAACCACTTGCCTAAAAGCAGTGAATAATTAGATAGTATTTATTTGTAAGCAGTTACACTACCCAATCACAATGGCAACAACAGTGCTGTAATTGGGCCTTAACACCTTTTACACCTGAACCTTTCAGTAAAATCCTCTCACAGCAATTCCACTTATTTTCCCCCCACTGATGTTACTGGGTCACGAGAAGATACCCAGGATAATTCAAAACAAGTTAATTCAGGTACCAGTCACACAGTTCAATTAATTCAACCCTCAACCCAAACACAGACCCATTTCTCCACACCATGTGTAAAGCAACACTCCTGTTGTTGCCACCATACTGGTACCCCCTACCTGGTCTGGCTCATTCAGGTCCAGTTTCTGTCTGTGCAACCCAGTGTCAGGTCAGACAAACACACTCATTGTCCTGCTTTCAAGTCATCTGGTTATCCAACTCACAAGTGCTCCTCCAACTAGTGAAGGTAACAAAACAGTTTATACAAGAAGCACTGCCAATCCACCCGTCTCTCTAAAATGCCCCAGTTATTTAATAAGTATCTAACCATCGTTCAGTGTACGCTGATTACTAACAAAAAACCCTAAATTTTGGAGCAGTTGCAAGTGTTAAAATACTTCTGCACCTGTTTTTGCATCTAAACCCCTGGTGTTTTAGCAGCCACATCTTTAGTTGGGTCCTGGGCAAAGCTGATGAGGGTGCGGAAGGCAGTATGCACTCTGCAAGGGCTCTGCAGCTGCAGAGTCAAAAGGCAGGGAGGAGAAGAACCTGGAGCACATCTTCAGCTCCCTTCCATAATTCTGTACTTAAAATCTCTCGGTGATGAAACACCTTCCACAAGTGCCACCGATCCAGCAAATCGCTGCTATTGCCCACAACCGATACCAGAGGCAAACTATTCTTGGCAAGCACAAAGGTTATCAAACCTGCAATACGTATTGGATAGCTTTTGTAAAAATGACAAACCATGGGTGAATTCACAGCTTTATTAGCTACCCGCTACCCCAGTCTATAGGAAAATTGATGTTTCCCCCCCTTCTTACCTTTTGTGATAAAAGCTTAGCACAGTTACTACTTCTACTTACTTTTTACTTTAAGAATCATGATTTTACTACAAGAGAACATTTATCAGTTAAAGTGTGTGGTTTAAAAAAGTTAAAATTGGGGTTATTTTCTCAGTTTTCTAAGAAAATACTGTAACAGCAGAATAAGGAAAGGTTATTTTAACCTCCAAAGACTATTGTTCCTTTTTTAATCCCCAAAATTGTCAGGAGCCAGACAACACATGGCTGCTGTGCCCTGAGCTAGGATGAAAGAGGGGGGGATGGTAAGAGGGGGGTGCCTGTTTACAATTACTCTATTCCTGGTTTTAATGAATCTTTCTGAATGACCACTAAGTGCTGGTTTTGTTCTTTGGAACAAGGGACCTGTTACTGGAAGACTAAAAAAAAGAAGGAAAAGGGGAAAGCTGCCAAACTCAATAGTGTTTCAAACATCTCAGCTGTATGTCCCAGAGGTAATCTGCTCCACAGACACAAGACTGTCCCTACACATTTGCAATCTCTTTTCTTCCTCTTCCTTGACAAGCTGAAATGAAACAGCTGAGATAAGGGGGAACAAGAGAACATCAGAACTAAAGTAAAAATTCACAGATACCTACTAAAATATGATGAATTACATTATTCAAATTTGGGAAATTATAACTTAACTAGTATCTACATTTGGTTACTTCTGCCACTTGCAAGTAAGCCTTCCAGAACCACATAAACAGCCAACTTCGAGAGGAAGAAGGGATGGATCGCGTTTGTCTTGCACCATCCTCTACCTTCCCAGCATTGTCTTAGAGTCACCCTCAAAATCTCATCTGCCATTCCCAACAGCTACGGCTAAGGGACGAAACACAGAAAAACCCCTGTCCTGCCTCCCTGCTGCACATACACACTTCCCCTCCTCCTTGCAGGGGGCAGAAATTGTAGTTAAATACTGGCCAGAGATTTAAACTTAAGGACCAAAAATTGGCAAACCACCACAGGCAACCTTGAGAGTCTTCAATGAGGATCCTGTGTATTTCACTACGGAATCTGTCTTTCTGGATTTTTCCCTAGGCTGGTAAGGTTGCAAAGCTAAGAGCTTCTTAGTCCAGCAACCTGATAAGCTAAAAAGGTATTTTAAATTCAGTTCTTATATTCAGTATCTTGGTTAAATATTGTCCTTTCTTACACGCTCAGGGAGGAGTATCTCTCATGATGAACCAAAAAATATCACAACAAATAATACATTTTCCTTCAACAAAATTGTTTTGAAAAAATTATATGGTAGAGACATATAAAAGTGGTGCTACATGGTTCATTTTGTGTGGTGTGGCTTAAAAGCTCTATTGACACACATTTAGATAAACCTCTTTACAGCCAAGGAGTTTGAATAATACAGCCATGTCAAATTTATGCTGGCAAAACCACCATGTACCTCAGCAAATTACTAAGTTTTTCAGTATGCGTAACTGAACATGTCATCAATCTACTTTATTGAAAATGATACTTAGAAGAAAATACTTTTTCTCTAAGTCTTAGAAAGAATGCGCAACGCTGTATGTGTCCAACACACATATAGCCATTATTATACAAAACAGTACCTGTCTATTTTACCACACCTATCTTTGACAGAGAGGTTGTCATCAGCACAGAAACATTACCTGCGTACTTTCCACCCTTAAAGCTGAGCATGTACTTACAGACTTGGAACCATGACTCATTTGATTACAAGAAGTTGAGTTATCTTTATGTTTTCTATGTGGCAACCATGTTTTGCCTTTCGGCTTCTCTGCTATGGTGGCTAGAATGCACATTTTCCTTGCAAGGCAACTTGCAACTCAAATGAAGATGGTTAAGTTACCCCTCATTTACCACAGCAAATAAAGAAGTATGTGCCATGCAAAGGATGAGTTATCCCAACACAGACAACCATCTTTGATGCTTGTTGTGAATCAAACCCTTCAAGTCTCCACTTGGTGAGGATCCTCCAAGCTCCAGGAAGCAAAGGGTGACTAATAATCATCAATTATAAGGACCTGCATTCATTTTAAAACATAGACATGTTTTATATTGATATAATATTTCTTCTTAAATTCTGGATAGTTTTATGAAGTGAATAAGCAGAAAATCCATTGTGTAATCTGGTTAAGATGCTCATCTCAGTGACACTGGCAGTGATGGCTATGAGCTATTTCTTTCTTCTTTGATACTTCTAAAAATTCAGTACTTTTATTAGCCACTTACTTGGCACTGTTAGCCACCAGTTAGCCACTTACACACTCAACATGATTATCTCCCTCAAGTTACAAGGAATACATATAGCTATTTTCGTTCCATCTTCTTTCCCATTTACTGCTATGTTTGCTTTTGCCGTCTTTTTGCTGACATTCAGCCAAGATTAAAATTGTAACAATAAATGTCATGTTCCCTTATCTGAAAGTTGTTGTACTCCCGAAACGATTGAGATTGCTGATCTCTGAACCTCCTCCACAGCACTGTATCAGTACTGGCCACATTGTTCCATTTGAGAGCGTAACACCAAACTATATTTATATCATCCCTATACTGCTCAGCATGTATCTTAAAGCTCTGTTTGTTTTTTGATTGTTGCTGCACTCAGAGCAGATATTTTCACTGGCATTGAGCCATCCATAAGCAATCCCTCAAACAAATACTTCACACTCATGAAATCTCAGCAGGACTCTATAACATACACATAAAGGAGAACGAAATAAGGTGGCCGCTGCCCATGCAGGTCTGGTAAACTCCCAGCACCTGGCTTTGCAATCTGGAAGTGTCTTTTATCAGATTCTCTCTATTCATTTTTCTGAAGCTTAAAAGAAGAGCTATCTGCAAGGAAAATGAGAGAGTCTATCACATGGCACACTGCTGACAAAACAGCCGCTCGGGTCCTCGCCTCTTATGATGGGCAGGGACAGGGTTTTTTTCTGTACAGTGCCCAACACAATGTGGTCCTGTCTACCACCAGAGCTCCCAGTAGCCTCTTTGCATATACTAATGTAAATGGCCAATCCACAGACCAGACACCTTCCATCAGGACGAAGAGAACAATTTGTGGTAGCAGGAGGATGTTATTCCGTACGTGGACCAGCCACTCGAAAGCCCTACCACAGATACATAGCCTGTGGATTATACTACTATTTACAAGGCAACAGAGAAAGTATTTCTTTCAAGACTTGACTTCTTTTACTGGCCCCGAAGGAGGAAATGTGGTCCAGTGGTTACTAGCACCACAACCAAACAGAGACTTCTCTGAAAGTCTGGGTGACTAAATGGATGCTATTTAAGAGCTCTGGTACAGTTACAATTAGACCTCTGCTTCTCCACAAGTATCTAATATGACCACAAGCAACATCTCAATCATGTCATTTGCAAACAGGGTGAGTGCTCCACGCTTGCCTTCTGTCTGCAATACCAAGCTACAACTACCATAAAATGCAGAGGATTAACATTCACTCGGAAGACTAACAAGTGCTTTTCTGGGATACTTCTGCCCTTTTCCTTACCACAAAGGATAGTGTCAGGGGGGCTTCTGAATTCTCATCTTTCCCCCTCCTCTAACCCAAAGTTTAACTTTGTGCTTTGCAGGCAAAAGACATCATGGAAGATGAGACTGCAGTTCACACACAGAAAGCAGTATGTTGTCCAGACTACCCAAAACACAGAGAAGATGTTTGCAGAATTTTGTGATAAGCTGATTAAATTTGCTGAGCAAATATATTTTCCATGGCCAAATCTAGGTGAGTCCTCCCAGGGAAAGCAATTCTCCTGTTTGGATCACCACCAATGCTCCAAAGATGAAGAGCCTGGAGTTTTTCAGAGACTTGATTTAATCTTGACAATTTTAATTTATTTTTCAATTCTCAGAATCAGCTATAACATTATCATGAAAACTTAAAGAAACAGGTCTGCCCAAAACAAAGAGCAAGCCCAGACAATTTCAATTAGAGTGGTTAATGCTGGGCATTATTTTCTTAGTGGTACCTATAGGTTTTTATACTACAGCAGTCAAAGAATTGAGTGCCAGAGGGGTATTTGTTTTTTGAGGGGGTTGTATTTTGGATTTTGGGGTGTTTTTGTTGTCTTGGCTCATGTCATTCAGGGAAAAGGTATAGCTACATCAGCAAAAAATCTTCTGTCAGAGTGCATTGCTTCTGCCGGCTTAGGTGGAGAAATACAGCTCCTGGGGACACGCAGATACACCAGCAGAGTCAGAACTGTACAAAAACCTTGTGAGCAGACCAGACACAAGCAAGATTTCAGAGAGGCAAATTGAAATTAGCACACAAGGGAGATTTATTGACAAGTTACTTAAATTACTGTTCATTCAAGTTTGTGTAATCTGCGTTGCCTTGCATAAAAGTCAATGACTTAATTTCTTTTCAGTTCATGCTACTGCTAGTCTTTTGCCAGCTGACATTTCTCTAGGAAGCTTATCTTGTACAGAGATTAAAGAGAAAACAGGAAACAAGGGTATCTTGAAAGGAAATTCCACACATTTTTTTTCCTCTCATACTATAAAATGGGATGAAGATGATTTCAGGATTAAACACACAATATCTTTGGGATGCCATTCAGAGACCAGATGAAAACTGAAGTGAAACTGACAGCATAAAGATGGGAGACTTTTTCACAGTATCTTTATCAGAGATTTTTACCAGCAAATATATAAAGCTACAGCTAGCAGCTTAAATATGAAGGGGAAAACGATCTTCCTGTCTATTCATTTACTTTTTCTATGCATTTTGGAATGCAAGAAACCATCCTGGAGAGCAACTGTGTGCTTACACAGAACCACAGAATCATTAAAGCTGGAAAAGACCTTTAAGATCATCGAGTCCAACTGTTAATCCAGCACTGACAAGTTCACCACTAAACCATGTCACTAAGCACCACATCTACACATCTTTTAAATACCTGTAGGAATGGTGACTTTACCACTTCCCTGGGCAGCCTGTTCCAATACTTGACAACACTTCTGGTGAATAAATTTTTCCTTATACCCAGTCTAAACCTCCCCTGTTGCAACTTGTGGCCATTTCCTCTTGCACTATCCCTTGTTACTAATTACAGGCTGAAGAAAACAGATCCAGAGACATGGCCCAGTCTAAACAGTTTATGTCAGACAACAGCAATATTCTTGTTCTAGTAATCCTCACATAACTTATTTTCTGTCTTTTATATCTACACATCCCTTTCTTTGCTTTCTCCTGCCACCAAGATCTGGAAACACCCTACTGCCTCACTGCCTCATCTGTGTAATTCAACACTTTGTAGATGTAAGTGCAGTACTTCAAAACACAACCATAATGGCAACGCCACCTTCTCACTTAAAGAAAACTATTTCTGTTTAGTTCCAATTGCTCCTACCCTTTGACGCGTTTTCTCAGTCCCTTGTATCTTTTCGCATTGCCACATGACAAGGACTTATTTTTAGAGCATCTTTTTAGATGGGACATCTATTTAGACAGGATTCTCTCTACCACCACGTGATTGCATGGAGAATACCAGGCAGCCACTTCACACTGTCAAAAACCCTACCTATGCTCCCTCAGCAAGAAGCTGAAGGAGAGCAGGCAAAGAAGGTTATGGAGGGTATAACTTGCTGTCAGAGGAAGCAGCATTTGCCATAACTGTGGATAACTGTAGGCAATTTAAAATGAGAAATTGTGTAACCTTTCCATGTTACACAAGTATTGGTCAGAAGTTAATGCGAGAGGGATGGACACATGTCCTTTTCAAGCCTTGTCAAGTGGCTATTATGAGCAAGTTTTACCAGCAGCCTTCATCTATTCTGCTTTTTTTCCAAGGAAGAAAAACTGTAGGGATTACGTCCAGAGCACCAACACTTAAGATCCCTAAGAATGTTACAAAAGCTGTACTGCATTTCTCTGGCAATCCAGGGTGGCATAATTCAACTAAAACACGTTTTCCTGAGAAAAAAATATCTTTCTGACTTTACCATTTATGTAGACTGGACCACTCTGGAAGAAGGAAAACACCTCTGCACCTTCCGTTTGGGCAAGGTGCAAAGGCAAATGCAAGCATGGCCCAAATTCAACAGTAGGCATGTAGTCTGGCTTTGATCCCCTGAGCTATTCTGAATGAGAGGAGGCTTCCTCACTTCATTTTTCTCCATACCACAGCAGCAATACACCACTAACACCCATCTAAGCTCAGGTGGTGCAAATGGTATGTGTAAACAACACCTAAGGGGCAGATAGGACTTAGAAAGGGCCATTTGCAAAATTATTCTTTTAGAGACTTCAGTAAAGATGTACATTTTATGCATTCTAAACAAATAATAAACATGAACATTATCAGAGGACTTTCAATTCTGTAACAGAGGCTACATACTTTCTATTAATTTCAACGTTAATGTAAAAAAAGTCCCTATTCCCGTTATCTCTAATCTTTTCCTCCTTCTCTAGAGAGTTAAAATAAATTTCAGCAATAACCAGATGGTCAGTAACCATTCAAAAATAGCTTTTAATAATAAAAGTTAATTAGTTCTGACATGATCTCCATTGTGTATTATCAGCTTTGGCCATCATAAGAACTTTGCAGTTCCACAACCACTACAGACAAAACTTAAGATTGGTGAAAACCCTTCCTCCCTAGGTTCCCTCCAGACCCCTTACTTTTTGCAAGTGACTTTAAATGGGACTAATAGATATACAAGGAAATTAGGACTTGGATTAATAGCTCCAGTTTATTCTGAAGCTTTCACTTTCTTTTAACACATTCTGATACATTCTGCAGACTTGCTTTTCCATATGATGGTATTTCAGGGCTTTCTTTCAAAGCATTGCAGTCACAGAGAAGACTCCTTGCTGAAACTACAATTTTCCCTTTGTGGCTTATTAGAGCCAATTCAAGCCAGAATAACAAGAAGCAAAGAAACAAAACAAATGCATAGCTGTCATTTAAAAACATATTCTTAAAAGGCTTTAGGGGTATCATTTATGAAACACAAAGAGATTTCCTTCTTTAGCAGTGTTCCAACACATCACTCTTTCGTGCTTACTCCAAGACATGAATATACTTGCCTAAAATGTCAGTGAGGTATTCATACAAAGGCAACTCTTCAGAAACCTATTATTGTGAATAGAAAACAGGAAGTACAGTAATACCACCAAGTATATGTTAAATAATGCTTAGTATAAACTGTGCTCATCAATTAATAAGCAGTGTTAATCCCTTTAGGGGAAAGGGAGATGTGAAGTGTGAACTGAAAATACTGACTCATGATAAAACTTTTGGGTATTTTTGCCACAGAGTTTTGTGTTTCATTGGCTTGTTTTGGTTTGGGTTTTTTTTCCTCTCCCCTCCTAATAGCAGACAGAACACAGAGGACAGAATTTGCAATATAAATGAGAAAATGAGGCGGGAAATGAGAAAAAGGAGGGGTTTAAGTTTGATGATGTATTCGAAAGTGAAAAACAGAAACATGAAAATATAATAAAATAATAGCTCAATAAATGCTTAATGATATTTTGCACTCTGCAACTCCCTTCAGTTCTCATGCTTTCACTTAGCTAAGCGTAGTAACAACTATGTCATACAGAAGGTGCACCTTCAGGAAACTACACCATCAATTACTCAAATGCGTCTGTACTGGTGTACAAGTGTCACAACTATTTAGAAGTGGATGTAAATAAAAATGCCATATAATACTGAATAGTCTTCAGCCACTAGACAGATTTTAGAATATAAGTGAAACAACCTCATCACTAGTTTGCTCTTTTCAAAACATCCACAGCTGCAGTTAAAAAAAAAAAAAAAAAAAATAAAATCAAGAGCTTCCAAAGTACAAAGCCCTGAAACAAAAACCACATGCAAGTCCCAGATGGGCAGAAATCAAAGCTTCTCTTTCCTAAGGTCTGTCAAACATATATCTATTTACAAATGTGTAAGAACATCTCTTCCGACACAACTCAGTCACACAATCTCTCTCTCCACTTTCTCCTACAGGCAGAGTATTTCGAAATCTTCATGCAAGCTAACAGACTGAACCTTGGTTTGACTGCCATCTGCTGATCCCATGATTTGGGAACCTGAAGAGTCATTTAAAAAGGGTGCACAAAGCTTTTAAAATGTCCAGCGTTTCTTATTCCACTTCCTGGTAACAAAGAGATTAGAGATAACAGGTATTTATGTTTAAAGAAATCAAATTACACGAGATGTCGTGATATTTAGCATCCTTTAGCTAATTTTCAGATAAACGCAGAAAATGTAGTAATTTAATGCACATCAATAAGATGACTATTGAAACAAAAGTATGTAACACACAGGACCACTGTAATAGCAAGAAACAGAGAATTAGGTACAACAGTTACTCCTTAAAGAGAAACGTAGCTGAAGCAACTATTAAAAAACCAAGGAAAATATAAAATAGTGATGGAGTACCTTCATTTTCCTCTGCAAGGCAGAACATCACAACAATCCCATTTGTCACACAATTATTTGATATCATATAAAGTCTTAGTTTCATTTTATCCCAATGAAATACACACACGTACACATGAAAGAAACCAAATTCACTTTCAAGACCCTCGTATTTTGCTGTTTTCTTTCCTTCAAGATAGCAAATACTTTGCAAAGGGCTGAGTGGGTTGCTGATGCTGAAATGATGGAATCGAGGCATGAATAAAATTATACCTACCAGCCTCTTTGGAAGAGACCACACTGTGCATGAGGACAGGACTTGGAGGGGTTTTTTTTCTAACCAAGAACATTTTTCTCAGTACAACCCACCATTTAGATGCGTATCTCAACTCAAAGGTGAAAGTGAAGCAATAAGAAATTTATTCTCCTGTTGCATATAAGAATAGCTTTAGCTTGTCTAAGTGTCTGCAATAGGTGACTGAGCAATCTGTGCTTGTGCAAGAAGTCACCATTTCAGGGCACCAAGACCATACGGCTGTGAAAATATCTTGCTTATTTTCTCTCTCTCCCTAGTTTTTAATGAGGTGGGAGAGCTCTTATATCCCACTTTCCTTTTTAATTTTTCATTTACAAAGCTTTCATTCCTTTGTTATGGGGGGGGGAGAAGGCGGGGGGCAAATCAAGTCATTATATCTAAATAAGCTATTACTTAAATACATTATACAAATGTATTTATATAAGAAGACAATGTTCAAACACAAAGGGTTCAGACTTGCCAAAACAATGACTGTTTCAGCCCAGTTTGTATCCATGGTGTATTTCTGCCTAATCAGACACTTAGAATCATAGAATAGCTAGGGTTGGAAAGAACCTTAAGATCTAGTTCCATCTCGTTCCAACCCCCCTGACATGAGCAGGGACACCACACACTAAACTACGTTGCCCAAGGCTCTGTCCAGCCTGGCCTTAAACACCTCCAGGGTTGGAGCATTCACAACTTCCTTGAGCAACCCATTCCAGTGCCTCACCACTCTCACTGTGAAGAACTTCTTCCTTAGATCTAATCTAAACTTCCCCTGTTTAAGTTTAAAGCCATCACCCCTTGTCCTACCACTACAATCCCTAATGAAGAGTCCCTCCCCAGCATCCTTATAGGCCCCCTTCAGATACTGGAAGGCTGCTCTGAGGTCTCCACGCAGCTTCTCTTCTCCAGGCTGAACAGCCCCAACTTTCTCAGCCTGTCTTCATACGGGAGGTGCTCCAGCCCCTTATCATCCTCGTGGCCTCCTCTGGACTTGCTCCAACAGCTCCATGTCCTTTTTTTTTTATGTTGAGGACACCAGAACTGTACATAATACTTAGTCACTTTTTTTCTTGTACCTAAAGTTCCAGTTCTGCAAACATTCAAATACATGCTTACCTTTAAAGTAAAGCTTATGCACAAATAATTCAAGTGTTAGAAACAAAGGAGAGAGAAAACAGTTCATAGAATACAGTAGCTTATGGGAAAAGAAAACAGTTATGAAGGTTTGAGTGTGGACTGAAGGAGTTCCACGTTAAGATCTTTTGTATCAGTGTTTTAGAGAAAATAAAACTAAACCCATGGAAATCTTACCACCAAAAAGAAACCCACAAAAAACACAAGCAAACAAAAAAGAAAAGACGCCATCAAAAAAAAACCAGGCTGCCATTTGAATAATGAGTTTGGGCTTTTCTAAAAGCCCAGAACTTCAGGTGGCATGCCAGGTACACAAATCCTGGTGGTTCTGATTCAAACCACAACTTTTATTCTCTTAGAACAGTACTAATTAAAATCATTTATTTTAAAATATATTCAGTGTCACAGAGGGTTAATGGCTCCAATTCATATTTTTTTCTTTTCCAAGAACTTAAATTATTTGTGTTCTGTCACAGCCCTGCTGGCAGATCACGTCAAAATATGCCTTTGTTGTGGAAATGTGTCTGCTTGAACAGTTTCTTTATTTGTGATGTGGCATATTCTGTGAAACGTACACTATTTTCACATGCAAAAACCAAGACAGAACCAATTCCTATTCTCTATAAACTTCTAAATGATCTTGTAGAAATCCTGCAACTGATCTAGGACCTTCAGGGGTGGCTTTTTTCCCTTTCTTGCTCTGACCACTAGAAATAAAAGTAACGTAGAAAGAGGAAACACAGAACTTCCCTTTCACTCATAACTCTGAAATCTCTTCAGATGTAGTGTGGTTTCACAGTCACAGAAGAGGGAAGAATTTTGTCCTCTGTGAGTGTTAAATCAACAATTTTCTTGAGAAGCAGTGACAGAACAGCACCTCAATTACAGTGCCTACAGCAATTACAGAGGGCTTACTTTGTTCCCATCACTACTACAAACACTTTTGTTCTTGATGCACGAAGGATATACATGTCTTCAAAAAGAAGGTGCCAATCTTCTAAAGCCACTACACTAGCAATAACTGCAGTGAAGAGCGTATTTCCCCTTCACATCGATTCTTTGCACTCTTCCATTCCTTGACAACACTTTTTCTGGAGAGGAGGCAGTTGAAGCAGTAGCATAAAACGCTTCCTGTTCGTGTGGCAATTCTACATTCTGATAGCAAAATGCACACATGAACAAGACAAAAAAACCCCATTATTTATTTCCCAAACAATGAAAGTGCATTATTTAGCACATGCCAGTACTGCTGATCCAGCTAAGACATAGCTTTTGTTTAAGAAATGAACTGTTTATCTTGATTTCAGTTGCATGGAACCCAACCAATATCCTGTGCAGCCAATGCTTTTGAGAAGAATAAAGTTTGCACTCTAGCTCCCCTGGGAAACGCACTGTTTCTAAATACAGGCAGGGAAGTTCTGAAGAGCACAAGGAATAGGAATCAGTGGGGAAATCTAGGATGAAGCAGCTATGCATTTCCTCACACCCACTCAAATGGCATCATTAAGTGCATGAAGACAACAGAAAAGCTCCAGTATCAGATCAAAATGGTACTTAAGCACTAAAACATGCATTTAAGGACTTTAACACACTTCAGCTTTAAATGCATAAAAGATTGGCGTTCCCTTTTCATTTGAAAACATGAGAGAGAATTTTGTAAGCTAGCACTTACATCCCTTAATAAAACTAATGTAAATGGCCATTTTATAGGTGCAGTAACATGTTCCAAGGTGTGTGGTTGCCAATTACACACACCTCACATGTTGACTGATGAACGCACACACCCTGGCGTGAGTTCTTGCTTACATATCTCACGTGCCTCCTTGTTAAGTAATGGAATAAGACTTGCCTTGCAAACTGGCTAACGTTGCCTCTTCTCGCTCAGTGACTTCTGCAGAAAATATTCACTGCTAAGAAAAACAACTAAAACAGAGCTAAGCTATCTGCAATCTCAAGTACACTCTCTGTACTGCAAGACCCAACTCTGTGATAACCTCCGTTTTCTGTCTATCACTGTCAGGAATGTGTTTTCCCCACACTGGGTTGGCATTCAGCACTTTTCTGCGTCCACTGCTGCCTACTTGAAGATTTAGTCCTCTTTACAGATTGCTTTTTGCATACCTGCTAGTTTCTCTCAATGACTGCCTGTTTCACTGTTTTCCTCATTATGGAAAGGTGGGCATGCTCATGTTCTCCACGCAACAACAAGGTACGCTGCGGCGCATGGCCAGCTTTCTTTTAGAATGATTTTTCTCTTTAAAAGAATTTTTTATTATTATTTTGGTTTGCCCATTTTGAATCAATGCTGGCTAGTGTGCAACAGCTCTAACAGAAAGGCATGCTTTTGCTCAAAACAATGTATTTCTCAGCTTGCTGGAAACCAATCCATGATTTTTATTGTGTTTTGATTTGGTGGTTTTTTTTCCCTCTCAGTCACAGGACTTAATTCCAAAGGAATCAAAACCAGGACCTGTAGCTCGCCTATCACGCTCATTTCTGAGAAGACACAGCAAAACCAGTGCCAGTCTTCTACAGAACCTGTGTACAACAGTGCAAAGGAATTTAAATTGTCTTAATCTCATGTATTGTGTGATACTTTATCTCTCATTCCTCTGTTTTCAGTGAGAGTCCAACTGCACTTGTCAGGATCTGTCTACAGATAACAGCATGTACTGGCAGGGTAAGGACCTTTCCTGTGCTGCCTCTCTATTGCGACACAATACAGACCCCTTCATCTCATCTGCTTTTCCTGCATAAAATTTGCATCTCTTTTATGAGGTCTAATACCAAAGGAATTAATATAATACAGAAGCCATAATTTCTGATTATACAGTTATTCAAAGCAACAAGAATGAAGACTGAGGGTAAAGAACTGTCCAAGACTCTCAGGAGACTTAGCAATTGGATAATATTCAATATAAGTAAATGCAAAGCAATGAACACGGGAAATTGGAAAATTCAATCTTTCCTTCATATATAAAGGCTGCAAGATGAATCATTACCACTTCTAGTTTTAATAGACAGTGATGAAAACTTTATCTCAGCTCTTCGCAGTGATGAAATAAGCAAACCAAGTGTTAAAAATTCAGAACCACTAACAAAAGGGTGAAGACCAAACCAGAAAGAATCATTATGAACACATACAAACCCATGTTGCACCCACATTTAGGATGCTGTAAGTAGTCCTGGTTATACCCTTTCTCTCAGAAAGGATGTAATAGATATGGAAAAGGTTCAGAGAAGGACAGCAAGGATGACCAAAGGCATAAACCAGTTTCTGCTTAAGGCACAGCGGCTCTCCTTTCATTCTGCACGTTGTTCACTGACTCCAGTTAATCAGAAGACTTTTTTTTTTTCCCTGTACACTGTTAGTTTGGTTTTTTGGGTTTTTTGTTTGCTTGTTTGTTTTTTAAAAAGATTACATAGCTCATAGCAAGGTAGAAGGGTGTGAACAAGAGAAAGTTAAACATTCAGGTTTGCTATCAGTTGTTTTGAGAACCAGCTGCTTTGCCAGAAACAGAGCACAGAGATGTACAGAATGGGGGCACAAAGGCATGATTTGGTATTAAAAGCATCATTCTTGTTTACTTCCTGAGAGAATGTGAAAAAAATACCATCAGCTTTGTTCAGAAACAGGTTCTAAACTGCCCACAAAATTGTTTTGGGTTTTCACTTGTCCATGAAATACCAATGAGAAAACCACAGTGATGCTTCACTTCATCTTCTTCCATCTGTGAAGTGAAAGCTACTTAATTTGCCTTCCTTTCTCTTAGCATTGTTTTAGGAGGTACTATTGCAGGTGACACTGAAGTATGTCACCTATACACAGACCATAATGCGTAAGCCAGCAATGGCTGCAGCCCTCTGCATGAACAGGCCAGTCTTTCAAGAGGTTTATTTACCTCTATTTACTCTCATATTTCTTTAGTTCTGCATCTTCACCTGAAAAAAAAATAATCTAATGGCATTTAAATACAGGTTCTGACATCCTTTTCTATCATTCTGCCAACTTGAATGTATATAATTAATTTCATAATAGATTTTTCTATTTTTTTAAAACCAATTTTCATAACAGATTTTTTTACGTTGAAATTTTGACTTTGAGTGAGGTTATTAATGGGAAAATCGAATACATCATCTTATCTGAAGTAGAGACTAATAAATCCAAAGGAGTTGATTTCTAGATTTAAAATAGGTGAGTAATATAAAGCAAGAATTGACAGTATGACATGATTAGCAATACAAAAGTACAGTTCCCAAAACCACCTTTTAGAGCACCTGGCAGGGAACAACAAATCAAGAAGATGCTGTAGGCAGCAATCAGAATATTGTTACAAACTGTATACAAAGCATAATTAAGCTTCTAGGCTTTTTCAGAATCTTTTTTGTACATCTGGTATATGCTTCTCTGCAGCACAAAGCTTAATTTGCCACAGAGGGACACACATTTAAAACAAAGAGTAACTACACCCTGATTAATTAAATTCTTCAACAAAGTAAGAACATGTAACACACATAACCCCTAAAAGGAGCAGTCACCAGATTTCCAGAACTGCTGAGCCCTACCAGCCATTGCCTGGCACCACTCAATCAGGATACTCATTTGACTTTCAGACCCTTCTCTCTCAATCAGCTTCAAAGACCTTACAGTCTACATGTTTTCCTAGGTTATCCCAAAAATCTAGCAAACTGTTGAGATTCTAAGCCAACTCTTACAACTGTATATACATCAAATCATACAAAGCTTCAAACAAGCTTCTGTTGTTAAATTACGTTGGCACACACAACCCTGAGGTACTCCAGTGACCTAGTCATCCACCAAGTTTCCACTGTTCACAAGAGATGTTCATATAGCCCTAGCTTTGCAGTCCTTCCACCTACCTTATGAAAATGACATATTATGAATAAGAGATCCCACATTGTTCCTTTTTCTCTTATGCTATCTTATTATAATAGTACTGCCTTCATTTAGCTTGAATGTTAGGAATTTTTTTAAATAATGAAAATCTTATAGAAAGAACCTATTTTTCCTGAACAAAGCTATTATCTTTCATTATTATATGTACTGCACATGAATGGTATTTCCACGTATCCCTAAGCAGTAAGTACATCACATGTGTGAGATATCCAGCTTTCAGCATTGATGATGTAAAGCTGGATCTCCTTCAACACAGAAAAGAAAGATCAACTAGTGGAAATTCTGCCTATTTTTCCTTCTCCCCACAGAGGTTTCACAAACAAAAAAATGGTCCTAATCAACTGAATGGACTAATGATAGCATCTACTAACCAGAAAGAACTTTAAGCAAAAGATTACTAATATCCTTACTGAGAAACAAGTGTGTATCAGCTAATCCCTAAACTCAACATCTCTTCAGAGTTCTTTACTAATATGGAGAGCTTGATGATACTCCAACTTGCTCATTATAAAGCTCAGAGGTTCAGAGGTTTTACAAACCTAAACCTGAAACGGTCACCACGTTAAAGCATACCATTAAACAATGAAATCGTACGCCAGCCACCTCAACCTCCCAGGCTGCACTCTGTTATGGCTGATACTAAACCAGTGATAGGTACAATGCTGGGCTTCCTATTTCACCGTGACTTCCATTTTTACTGAAACAGCTTCCATATTAGGAGAGAGAGAAGTATCAACACTTACTGTAGAAGTCACTCAACATTTTACATTCTAAGATCATGCATTTAGTAGCTCACTCTATTTTGAGCTCTGACCTTCTTGTCCTTTCCAAGCTGTCTGGCTGCCTTTGACTGATTTTTTTTGTAACATTCCAGTCAAAACATTTCAGCTGTTGCATGAGAAGGAGACCAGGAAAAATATCACTCTATTGACAATTTTTAAAAACTAATAAAAATAAAATTATTTCACCCTAACCTTTGGAGGGAGGTCCTGAGACCTGACCACATTAGAAGGACTCGAAACATCTCAATTTGAATAGCTTTGTGAGGTTTGTTGACATTTTGCAGACACATTTTCCAAGTTTTGACCACTCAAAGACAGATCCTTACCAAGGCTTAAGGATTCTCCAGGCCATGCTGGATCCAGGCTCCCAAAATGACAGCAGGAAAACGACCTCTCCTCTTACTGGAGCCACATAAATCAAGTCAAGCAGGAGGAAGAGAAACTGACTCCACGATAGTGAGAACTGACTCCACAAGAAATAAAAGCTTGACATGAGGAGTGAACAGATTGAATACCAAGGTGGATACTGGGGTAAAACTGATACTCATTAAGAAAGGAATCTACATGTGGAAGCCCGGGAGGAAAAAGAGGACTGGGGGATTCTGGCTAGGCAGGAATACATCCAATGAGAAGCACAAGCAGAGGGGAAAAAAGGTGATGTCAACTAAGCGAAATGATCAGAAGCAAGAATCATATTGAGATTAGACCAATAGTTTGCTGAAGATCATGAAGTCAGTAGACACAGGAAAATACAGACCAATAAGTTACTGCATAAAGAGAGAGCCTGCAAACTGAATAGGGAGAAATACCAAGGAAAGAATATAGGGAAGGAGTTATGCTTGTGGAACGTTGGAAGAAACATTACCACTGAAAAAGTAATTTATCTACCCAGTACCATTCGTAAATATGAGACCCCACAAAGAACAGTAAAAGAGCTTAATATTGTTGTCAATTTACCACATATTTCAAGCAAACAAGTTTTTGATGGCAGACCTAAAGAGTCCTGTACTGATGATAAGCACGAAGATCATAATATGACACTGAACGATGGAATCTGAATGCTCTCCCCAGAAATTGCTCATCTGATTTTAAACAGCCTAAACCAAAGCCCTCCAAAGTAAGAAAATTGAGTATTAAAGTAATTAGAGGTGATCA
The DNA here is from genome assembly GCF_000696875.1 of Nestor notabilis. Lineage (NCBI taxonomy): Eukaryota > Metazoa > Chordata > Aves > Psittaciformes > Psittacidae > Nestor > Nestor notabilis. The sequence continues at coordinate 112,587 of NW_009928865.1, forward strand.
TAATGACTTGTAAAAATAATTTTCTAAATTAATGTAATTTAATAATCATGCACAATGAATATCACTTTAATTAATGTAAATAAAGATTGCACTATGATGCATATGCACAAAGAAAAATGAATTAAGATTATACACACAACCTTACCTATGGCAGTTCTTAACTCACAGGTGCTCAAACAACAACATTCTCTATAATGCTATTTCAATACAGTATACACAGAAAACTCCATACGTACTGTGCATTTTGCATCCACAAAGAGGAAAGCTGGGCAGAAGACCAACTCCAAAGCAAGCCCTGAATGTGTCCATGGCTACAGCCCAAGTACCATAATTACGGCTGTTCCTCTAGCTTCTGTAGCTCACAGGACTAGACTAACATCCTTTTCAGCGTCACTTCCATAAATATTTAAAACTTTTTGGAACGTCTCCTCCTTAGCTGTTATCAGTAGCCTAATGAGGCTTATTAAATATAATAAGACACATGCCATCCAACACACTTGACTGTGAAATATGCCTTGCTGCACTTTGCTTATCTGCCATGAAACCCAGTATCCCTAATTACAAGCTACCAAGGCCCTGACAGCTCCCGAGGATGCTCCCATGGGAACAGAGCCAAGGCACGTGTCTCTGTAGAGTTACTCAGCTGTACCACTCCCCTGCGCAATCCAAACTGACACAAAGTGGGAAGAGTGAACTGAAAGGCTTTAGAAGGAATGGTTTATCATCATGCAGACTGTTCTCAAGTAGGATGTGAAACCTGTACCTTTGTAAGCATGAATATAAGTTGTAGCAATTAAAACTTGTTGTATGGGCGCATGAAACTCACTCATAAAAATCAGTGTTACTTCTCTAGATAAAGTTGCTTGCTTTGTCACTGAGCCCACATGAAGAACAGAGTTGGCCTAACGCAACACTCGGGAATTAATACCCAGCCTTCATGTATTGCTCAAATGCACCTCATTTTTAGAGGCCTGGTTCATTTCAATCTCATATGTTCCCAGGTTATCTTACAAATACAGTGTCATTTCCATGTTACTGTTAAAGAAGTAAAACAAAGTCCCCCACCTGGTGTTACAGTTACAGACCCACTGAACTGAGGGGTGGTATTTACACAGCAAACATGAATGCCTTTCAAATTTCCCACTTCGCTAATAACCTGGAGGCTTTCTGACACCCTGCGTTCCTCACCTGCACTTGGTGAGTCTAGGAGGTATGAGCAAGAATAAACTTTGGCCCTCTGCCTTTACTTTCCTATATGTGTACTTTTCCAAATGAAACAAACAAGCTTTGATGCCTTCAAGAAAGTTTTCTGGTACGAGTCGCAAAAAAGTTTACGAAAGTATTAGTGATGCTAAAATATATGGCTGAGTTGATGTAAGAAAAGCTTTCCTGTATAGAGAATAAGAGCAGGCATATTTACTTCTCTGTTCTATCTGAAGTAAAACTATTATATTTTTACATACATTGTTTGGATGTATGTTTTCACAGACAAAATAAAGCCAACTTATCCTGGCCCTACAGTCTATCTGTTAAAGGAGAAAATATGCAGCCCAGCAAGTTTTCACTCCAACCCTTCTTTTCAGGCAAGTAATAAATCTTGAGTGAAAAAGTCACTGTGCTCTTCAGCTGTCATCACTAAGATTTTGTTTTTTAAAACCACAGCAGCCTTAAGGCTGATTTACTACTCAGCCCTCCACACTCTGACAATTGAATAGTTGGAAACAGAAATCACTTTTGCACACCTGGAAATATTTTATTTGCTGTACTCATGAGAAAACAAAGTTTTCATCAGTAAGGAAGGAGGCGGGGGAAGGGAGAGAGAGGAATTCAGGTGAATCTTAAAACCTAGTTCTTGTTTTAAAGAGAAACTTCATACATACGTACCCGAACACAGAAACTACCCTCTGCATTCAAACAGAGTGGTCAGGCTCTTTAGGGACTGTGGCTTCACTGTAAAATCCAGCCTCAAATCATCAGCTTGGAAGTCCTGGCCAGTAAACAGCTATGCTCATCATCTGTGTCTGTTCAGTCATTTCAGCTTGGCAGGCGAAAAGAATGAGTGAATGAAATTACTTAAAAGTTGTCACACTTTTCCTCTCTCTCTGTTTTTTGGTTTTGGTTGGTTTTTTTTAATAAACTTGATAAGCTCTTTATCACCCTGAAGTGTAAACATTTGATATTAATAAAGGCAAAATTGGTCCTCTGAGAAACAGCTATGTTCCAGAGCACCTCTTTGCCCTAGTCAGAGTTGCAAATTCAACAAGATTAAGGGTAAAAACTCAAACACATACCAGAGAAAAAACAATTGATGGAAAATATGATCCTCTTTTCAATGGCATGTAGTTTGATATCATTTTTCCCTAAAGCTTCATTTTCTGAAAATTTATTATATGCTTGAGAACAATCTTGTCTTCAGAAGAAATCCCACATCTCCTGTTATTTCAAAGACTCACACTTGCACCTGGGCAAAATAAGTACTGTAGGTGCTGGCTGACTGAGAAGGAGACCCACAGAATCTCACTTTCTGTTTTTAATCCCAGGGCTTTACAAGAACATGAGGAGTGCCCTTTGACTAGCACAGAGGCATTTCAGGATTTGAAGTAAAAAACTAGTAATTCAGCAGCATGAAGAGACATGGTGATTGTATTTACGTACGTTGATTCCTACTCTGAAATACTTTCCCACCTGTTCTATTCTCATGACACCTACAAAGCCCACCTACAAATAAAGACTGATTTCAGTAATACAGTATCAGGCAGGGAAAGCAGTTTAGCAACTTACTTGCTAGTTGTCTCTACCAGTCCTGAGGACAGACTCCACCTCCAGTAACCTAGCACTGCCAAATTAAGAATGTAAAAAGATTTCACTCTAACTAGTGTTTACTTAGTACTAATTTATTCAAGTGTCATAAAATACGTTGTGAAGCAGTTCCAGCATCATCTCCTCCTAAAGCACCCAATCTTTTGCCTTCTCTTCCAAATCTGGATGAAAACTGCACAGAGGCAATGCTGAGAAATGACAGCCAGAGAGATATCGCCCTTCCCTGCCTGAGACTTTGCTCATAATGTATCTCTGCAAGGCTAAGGGACACTCAACTGGTCGCCCTTGAGCCAAATCCAATGCAGAGCAGACTGAAAAGCAAGATATTTACAGTTCCTCCTCCAGAGTCCTAAAGCAGTTAGCATAGGCCTTTTTTCAGGCACAGCTCAGTTAGGGGGTTTCCCACCTGAGTACTATGGACAGGAGGGGAAAAAAAATCACACCATGACAAAAAACCCCAACACTCCCCTTCACAAATCCATGACCAAGCCTATCTGTATTAATGTACCTAAAGCATGAGGGAGCGCTGGGATGGTTTGTTGAGAAGACACAGAGCCAGGCACTTCTCAGAGGTATACAGCAGGCACAAGTTACAGCAAGCTAGGCTGTTAAATACAAGGAAAAAAAATCTTCCTGGTGAAGGTGGTCAAACAGCACAGCAGATGCCAAGAGGCTGCAAAATCTCTATCCTTGGAGAATCTCAAAACCCTGCTGCAACAGCCTTCAGCAACCTCACCTAGCACTGAAGCTGGCCCTGCTCAAGCAGGAGGCTGGACCAAAAGATTCCCAGGAGCCCCTTCCAACCTCACGTATTTTACGATCTTAGATCAAACTGGTGAGGGGTGGAAACTTAGCACATGACTGACAGGTTATGTGACTGGTACCTCTACAGTCCTACACTGTATTTGGGATAAACTGAAATCCTACCAAGTCAAAGCTGTAAACCAGAAAGAACCTTTAGTAAGATGAATCTGACCAAAATGACAATCACAAACAGCTATGTAAATAGAAAACTATCACATGGTAGTGAGGTAATTTTGTGCCACTGCATCTGACTGCTGAATACGCTTGTAGCATCACCTGCTTTATAACAGCACATACACACTTCCAGACAATAATGAATAAATATGCAAGATTCCTTCCTACTCCTTTTACCTTGTAAAACTGCAAACCTAAATATTTGAATTTCTTCCATAAGCCTTCAGAAAGACAGAACTTTGATGTTTTTAAAAAGGAAAGATTATTTATTTTTGCTGCAGGCAAGAAATTACAATTTCTTTACTGATTCTGCCAACTGGCTACATCATGGATTTTTTATTTTCATCAAAACAAGCCACTTTAAGGTTGTCCCATAAGTACACAGTAATCAACATTTTGGGGGTCAGACCAACTTGATGAACCTCTCCGATTTCTCTGCCCAAAAGAGCCCTCTAAATTCAAATGAAACAGAGGGGAAGGGAGCTTTATTCCATGCTTGGCAGTTACTATGAAGAATATAGGCTGCAGTTTTGATTTATTTTGTTTGCTTAAGCAGAACAGACAACCCAGTAGTATCCATGTGGTTCTTAAACTAAATAAGCTGAATTCGAACCCAGTGGTTAATACGCCAAAACCAATGGAGCTTATCTAAGGAACAGCAAAATTTGCAGGTGAAGGAAGAGAAGGGGAAAGAGGAAGAAAGCAAGGGAGCAAGAAGGTTCTAAAAAGCAAAGTAAATATGCAAAAATCTGCACTGGTAAAATACACAGAACACGTGTTTCATATACCAATACGCAAGATGCTTTAAAACTGGGAGCCAAGCCCTCCCGTACTAACAAGCATTTGTGAAGATACAGCTCTTCAGTATTCAACACACCAGGATATTTTCTGGTTTAAACCACACTGAAACCCATGAGTACAGACAAAATCCAGACCATCATCAATCTAGAGACAATAGGCAACGCTGACAGCACAGCATCTCATCAATCTTCATTTGTCCCATCACATCCTGTCATTCTTATGCAAATAGCATATTTGAGGATACATCTTTTCTGCACCCCACGATAAGGAGAAGTGAAGCTGTCAGGAGCACCAGGATATCATCCTACACCACAGACCATCACTTCACTCAGCACCTCGTGTTTTACATCACAGCTAATGTGTTTCACATTCAAATTTGACCCAGCAGGAGGTAAAACTATCTGATGCCCCAGCAACACCATCTTGCTTCCTGTGCTAAAACATTCACTAAGGTCCCCAGGGATCAGACAGTCTCTCTGCCTTCACTGTACCCTTGCTAATGGAGACTGCAACTCTGCTTCAGAGGAAAGAAGATATCTGCATGGGCAAGTAATGACAGCAATTCACCCTTCTCACACAAGAAATAAGCCCAGTACTGAAAGGCTGGGAAAACAGGTTCCAGTGAAAAAGAATAAAAAGACACAGAGATCCTAATGAGTTGGTCCAGATTTTCTTCCATGGACATTTTTCAGACTACACCTGAAAGCTTGTCCATATATATGTCAGAACATAACATTTAATTTCAAGCTAAGTAAATTATACAGTGTTCAAAATACTTTATGCAAGGTTTGTGAGGATGAGTGATCTCTCCTGTTAGGCCAACTGATACACAGGAACATACAGACAAGCTTTGAAACATAAGCAGCTCCGTAAAATTACTGCAAAATATTTTAAGTATGGAAAAAAATCACTCCTGAGTAAGTCACCAAAAACAAAAAGTATTTTCCCAGTTATTGTCCATCAATTCTACTTACGGAATGAAGACTAAAAGGGAAGATTTTACTATTATTACTGACTCAGAGTGGTTTTTTTTTTGTATCACTTTCAAAGAATGTTCAGAACATCTTGTTCCCAAATATTTCCCTTCCAAGAGAAATCACTTTCTGTACCATACATGGCTGAAAACTGTACGTGCTGGTTTTGTTTTCTTATGAAAAACAGAAACCATCCTCAAGTATTTCCAGCATCACATGAATGAGATGAAAAGTAGCTAAGTGCTACAAACGTGGGACACAACTTTGTATTGAAATATTATTCCAACCCTATGACGACATCTTAGAGAAATTACCTTATTAATAGACACAATTACCTTATTTATAGACACTTGTAGCAAGTCAAAACATGCTTAGAATTAAACACAACCTTTTATAAAGTCTGACTCAAAATCTATTCACTACCCAAAACAACATACTGTGGTGTTTACAGAGATGATGAAGTCTGCACTAGGCTCAGGGGAATACCCTTACGTTTGATATTCCCACATGCTGCTTTCAAATTACAAAAGAAAAATCATCACATATTTGTCAGTTAAGAAACAGCCACATAAATGAAGATGCTGAATGGATTATTACCAATTTTGTAAGCGTATAATGTAAAACCTACAAAGCATGCATTCCTCAAGCATTTCTTGGTTTCAAAAGTGAAAAGGTAGTCACAAGAAGTATTCCAGACATCTTCCCAGTCTTTGGAAGGAAAGAACACAGACTGCCTTTTGTCTTTATACCATATGTAAAGTTCACACATTAAAATTACTGTACAGTCATCACACACCTATGAAAACAGGGCACTCATTTATTGTAATATATTTCCATATAAAATATTAAATTGATTTAACAAAATGTTACCTTTTCAAAGGGATCACTGATCACAAGGTAAACTAAAAGCCCACACTGAAAGGTTTTCTATGAAGTGAAGCTCACAGTACAAACTCTTTCTGGTGCCAGACTTCTTTCTTCCAGGATTAAAAATAAAATGTGCAAGGCATGCACTGAAAATATTACACAGACCCAGGACATGGTGGTGGCCTGGTATAGCCTGTCTGGTCTGAATGAAGCATGATGCAAGCAATACCAACTCATGTGACTCTCCAGTCCTTTAAATCCCAGTTTAAAACCCCCCTTCCTCCAGACTGGAGGAATTTTGTTCTGCTACTCTGTAAACAAATGCTTTCTACAAAGCTACCAGAACTTACTATACCTTGGTAAAAATAGTTCTAAATAAAAATCCAAAATATCCATTCATGGTTTCTTGCTAGTAAAATTCCTATAATCACACAGCTTGCTATTATGGAGGGCACTGTCTCAGGCAACTTCTTTACATGTAGAGTCAAGACTACCGGCTTTATCAGGGAAAAGAATATATAAGATATGTTGTCATCTGAACACAATTATGCTGTTAGTTTTTAAAAGTTCACCACTCCCACAAAATTCAGATGCACAAGAGATGTCAAAATTTTACCCACCGTATTAAAACGAAAACTTTCAGCACCAGACTAAGTGGTCTGGATTTGCACCAGTGATGTAGGTACAGCTGGCATATATCAAGCAACCTAGGTATTGCAGGCTGGTACCCTTAACACATGGTAGTACTGCCCCAGTATTGCCAATATTTCAAATAAATACTGTCCCAATACGCCAATATTTCAAATACAAGCTAAAATATAAAAAAATAGCATTCACTGCATGCCCAAGAGAAATCCAGCAATAAGGAGAATGACAGTGAATTCCCAGGTGGTGACAGAGATAACACAGCACAATGTTGAACTGCCTGAGAAGGAAATTTCCCTTCTGTTCAACAAACAGAATTTTTTCAAATTCAGCTCAGTCCAACCTCAAAGAATAGTAACCAAAGAAAATCTGAATCCGTCTGACAAAAGTGGAATCTTGAAAATTTAATTTTTGCTCAAGCATATTTTTCACTGAGTATTTTTCATATTTTTGTCATCTTTTACTGAAAACTTTCTCATAACTCTACTTTGCCTTGCCAGGCACACTTTGTGTCAGGACACCATCAGCTGTGCGTCTTCCTCCGGTTCAACAGGGAAAAGGCTGTATTCTGGTCACAAAAAGCAAGGTTTTTTTCACCCCCCAAGATTTCATGTGTATATGAACCTTACTTTAAAAGTGTGTGCTTCATACATATTTATGCCTGAATGCTCCAAGACAAACAGAAAAGTCTATTCCAGACAGCTTAAAATGGGACAATCTGTTAACATTAAAAATATTTAAGAAATTTATAAGAAACCCTAGAAAAGATCATGAAAAATAATTTTTACTAACTTTTCACCTTCACAACATTCATGAATTTCATGACAAGTTGTGGAAAAAAGAACCTCACCAACACTATAAAACGTATCATAATGGAAATCACTTCAGACTGGTCCATCTACTGCACTTAGCTGTGAGAAGACACAGCAGTGGGAGATGGTTTTAAGGGGGATTTTCTAGAGGGCTGCTGGGTTAGTTTTGTGTTTGGAGGTTTTCCATAATAAGCGTTACAACCCTCCCGTTTTTATAAACTCAAAATGTTCTTGTCACTCCAGCAGAGCTGCTGCAGGATCTGAGGAGAAATTGCACTGTTTACAGTTGGAAACCGTATTGCTAGCAGCAGTCTAGTGGCACCAAGGAGATAATCTTTGGAAAGGAAGTAACTAATGAAACCAACAAACTTGTGCATAAATAAACACAACAGAAGCAAAAACCACAAAAGCAGTTTGACAGAAATGCTGTTGCACAAGTTCCATGAGCTTGATTTAAGGAAAATTTCTTCTAGGAAAAAGATTCTTAAGGCTATCAAAAACATTTTGTTTCTTTTAAATATTCTGCAGAGGGGGGAAAAAAAAGTAAGGGACAATCTTTTCCTTGTCTTCATTTGCAAACTTCTACTTTTAATCATTAAAGTTTGGAGAATAATGGAGAAGGGAATTATAGCAAAATCTGGTCTTTTCTAGAGAACAGGATATACGACAGTGTGTCTATTCGTACCTTGTCTATCATGTCCGGTCTGTTTGTAGCTGCCAAAATTGTCACATCCTTCAGCTGTTCTATCCCATCCATTTCCGTTAGCAACTGAGCCAAAACACGGTCTGCTACATTTCCAGCACCTGAAGAGCTAATTTAGAAAAACAAAAAAAAGTCCCAGTATTAGCTTTCTCTTCCTAGAAAACTGGAGAAAGGAAAGAACTTCCAGTTCTTTTCAATTTACAGGGATCCACCTCTTTATCTGCATTCCTTCTGGTTTTTATTTTCACCTTCAGTCCCTGAAACTGTCTCAGTCATGTGAAGTGAGTAAAAGCAAATTGGAGAATTAGTCCTTCAAAGGCGTTCTTGGTATTCAGCAAAGCAACTGAGGTTTTCTTACTTCCCATGCTGCTGTGTGTGTTACAAAGAGTTTAACGCAATGTGGATGTCTGGAATAAATATTTCTAAGATAACTGAATTTCTGCAGCTTCCTTACTAGTCAGACATGTTTCTAGCAGCATCCACAGGAGCGCTTACACCACCCTATGCAGTATAAAAATTAGGTAGTTATGTATTTTGCAGAGTTGCTCTACATTTTTATGTTCTCCCCATCAAATGAGGATAAATCACGCATTGACCAACTGCCTCCTAAGTGCATTGTCAGTCCTTTAACTCAGCTGATTCTACAAATACCAGGAAAAGAAAAGAAAAGAAAAAAACCAAAGACTGAGAAACAGAAAATTCCAGATTTGAAATCACCAAGAAGTGAAAACCCTGAACAAACAAGGCATAAACTATTCTAGGCTTCTTTTTTCTTTTTAATTTGGAATTAACTCTAGTAACCTTAAAGTTTATGGAAGATTCGCTTAAATATCTTAACTATATGTAACAAAAAGCATTCTAGAAATAAACTGTTGTTTTCATAAAAGCTCCTAATATTTTAAAAAGAATAAGCAAATTATGTACTACCTTGTTCCAAGACAATTCTTCAACATATATAAATATGTGCACACATACATATATGTGTGTGTCTGCATATTCACACATAAAGAACACAGAAAAGGAAGACATAGCATAAATCAAATCAAGAGAACAAGCACTTATGTTGTGATAAATAACACATCTCATGAGCAGTTGTGTTCTTTATAACATCATTCTAATTCTTCATAAAGAAGCTTTATTTCTGAAATGTTATTAAAAAAACCATAGGTGATCACACACCATATCACTTTTTTGTTTTGAAAGGACACTAGACCTAGGAGATACTAGGACCACACACAGGTAACTGCATACACTCATATGTTGGCAGATGCGCTACGCAAATGATGTGTATGTGCTTCTTGTAGCACCCAGCAACCTAAACACTGGTTTGCAAGAAGAAATATTAGATTTCAAAATATAAGCACTCCAATTATTTCCAAATATATAATTGCATTGTTATTACACGCATATATTGCTGCAGCACTGCCATCCATTATCAGCACGCCTGCAACCAAAGCACTTCCCAAATGTCTTGGAGTCAAAGCAACAGTAATGTCTCTGTCACTTCTGTACAGATGTCCTCCAAAGGAATTCTCTCGTTCTGCTATTCAACACCTGGTTCTATAATTTTCCAAGGCAAAACAGTTAACTTATCAGCCCTAGTCTGGAAAGAATCTTTGAGGAGCTACAAGAAATGCTGGCTAACAGAATATTTAGGTGGTTAAGATATATTAGAGAAGGGACTTGGGTTAGCTAGTTGTCAGCTTTTTGGTTTGCTGCAGCCACGTCAGAAATTCCCAGGAGATATTACAACATTTCTAACATACCCATGGGTCACGGTCCCACTGAATTATAGAGGGTTGAACATGATAAAACACTTCAGGTGTTGGATGAGGATAGTAAATGCTTTTCGAAGAACACAGCTTAAAGGAAATGAAAATCAACTTTGTAACACAAGCTTGTCTCAATAGGGATTCAGGCCTCCCATTTTGCTTAAATTTCACATTTACTCAACTTTATACCCCATAGACTGCACACAGGAAAAAGCTAAGCAAAGGAAAAAGTGAGATGATCTGAAACTGAGGCTAGAGGACTTCAGAGGAGATGCTAAACTTCTTTATTTTTTTTTTTAAGGAAACGAAGAAATATTTGGTTTTAAAGAGAGGAAGAGAGGTGGCTAGAATGAATATTACATCTCATCTTTCCCCCATATAAACATTTCTCTTACAAGCTTCAGATTGAAAAAAGAAAAAAAGATAAAATTAATGTTTATTCTAAAGAAAACCCACACTGTTACAAAGACTTGCATGCAATGAGGAAGCAAATAATCAGAAAATCACAGTTAAGTGATCACTGATCATCACACAGCTCAAACAATGAAGGGAGATACCAGGACATTGTATGGAGATTTATTAACCGCTAAAAGTGGAGGAAAAAGGTTTTAAAACCAGCCATGCAAAAAATCAATAACACAAATAATACCAAATGAAGGGGTGTCTGGGACCCAGGACACCAGGAATTTCCAATTTCAGTGCTTTTATTTACATTGTTCACTAAGCTATCATATGATGCACCATTTTTAGCACAGAGTCTACAGCAAATTAGCTTTTGGCTGAACAGGATATCCTTTAAAGTCACAGGCAGGCACAAGTTTAAAGTGAGAGATCCCTTTGGCAGCTGGTCAGAGATGCACCATGCACTCCAAAACCTCTAGTACTGCCCAAGCTGTTCATCTGAAGGGTGACACGCAAGTATGCGCTTTTCCATTTTCCCATGATTTTCCAGCAAGGATTTCAGATTAACACAGGCAACATTCATTAAGGCTGCCCAGACTTCTGACGCAAACGGCAGCCCGAGAAACAAACTGTGATTAACCCTCCAGTCCCACGGAGGCACTGCCAAAAACAACTTCCAGCCAAGGGGCTGTTTTCCACCCAACCTCACCCCTCGCCTGACCTCCGCACATTGATGTCATCATCACAACTGCATGGAAATAGCCCTCAAAAGGCACATCCTGGTACAAACTAATTTCCTGTCAACACAGCACCTGCAAATCCAGGCAGTCAGAATTAAGCCCCTCACATAATCCACGCAGGGCCATGTGTGCGCGGGTGCACATATGCAAAAGCTGTGTGCTAACCAGAAATACGTTGAACCTCAAAATACAAAATGTGTGAGCAAAAAGGAACCCGGCTGCTCTGTAAAGGCATGAGAATTTCAAGTCATCCCTTGTGTTGCCCTAATGAAATACATCAGTCTGTAGGCTATGTGTTATTTCAATCTTTTTGCTAACCCTCGATGAAAGAATTTTAAAGGCAAAAAAAGTCTTTGCTTACTAGTTTTTTACATCAGATAGAGCCAGATATCCTCCTCTATGTGATATTTCAGGTAATCCTGCAAGTGTCCCACCAGTCTCAGACCAAGCAGACATGCACTCCTGCTCAGGCACTTCACTTGACCATCAGAGCAGCTTTGTGAATGGCAAAAGCCTGTTGGGTAAGACTATCCATGGATTAAAACAACTATTGAAGGTGAATATGGAAAACAAAACCTGTTCTTGGTATTTTATTTTAACTAAAGGTACTTCCAAAACACATTTTGACAGAATAAAACATTTCTACAGTGTACCAAAGCCTCACAACTACTCTGAATTAACTCTGGCCTTGTCTGATGGAACTGAGTGATCATGAGCCCCAGCTCCAAATTCTATACAGTGGGTGAGAGCACTCCATGGCACATTTTCTTTTTCTTATCTCTTCTGGTGATTCTATCACTGCATCATGGAGTACACACAGTTCCCTAGCTTATATAGTTCTTCAAGCCAAGGAGATTTTGTTTCTGGACATAACCAGATGTATGAAATCACTGAATTGAAATCTGTTACCCTTCTTGCTACAGGCTTTTGTTTGTTTGTTTGTTTGACAGCAACTGACTTCTTTGGTACACTTTTACTAGTTTAACTTCATTTTCTATCCCCCTTATTTAAAAGATTTTTTAACATTTGAAACCTAAAACCAGTCTGAAAATGTAGTCATTATGGCTTCACTTCATGATGAAATTTGGTAAGCATCACCACTGCGAGCCAAGGCAAACGTACACTTGCATCATCTGACAACCTAGAACACATCCAAAGCCAATGGAATTAATGTTTTTTTCACAACACCAGATGTCATTTTCATTGGAAAATGTATTTCAGTCTCCATCTCCATCTCCTTAGCTTCAGAACCAGGACCTTAATTTAGTTATGTTGTTAAACTATAGATGTAGAAATTCATGAAACAGTCATGCAATAACATTTTGAGCACTCTAAAATTCACAGCAACTGCAAAGGAAGCCTGGGAGGGCCTCTCTCCTGAAAAACCCCATTTCTGCACAGATGACCCTACCTCAGGCAGATCCATGAGGTCAAAGAGGCAGACCTCAGGAGAAATATCCTGGATAAATTACTGCAGAGGGATCAACTGCCACACAGCTGAAATCTGTAAAACAGGTTTTGTGAGAAGGGAGTACAGGCCAGCTTCTTTTCCAAAATGTCCTATCAGGCAAGATTTACATACTGCCTTTTTTTTTCCCCTCCTAGCAACAGAATTGCAATCACAGTCAAACTGTAAGGGTTGTAAAAACACTTGCGGATGTGCTATCATTTCAAATCCTTCTCTTACTGGAACCCCTGGAAAGAATTTCATACCAAAGCAAATATAAAACTCATTAACATGAAAAAATGGTTGGTATCAAAAACTTATTTTAGGTTGAAATAGAACTTTTTGGCAGGACTCTCCACTTCCCCACAAACTAACAAGGTAAAGGGTTCCTGAAGTACCCAAGCCCCCTGCCAGCACACTTCCATGCGAGAGTTGCCTCTCTGAAGGATTTCTACTAAGCCTGACGTTTCTGTCAGGGCTCTGCAGGGGTAACCTGTCAGCAAGAAGCACCCGCCAGGTCTGTCTTTTCAGTCCAACTGCTGTGATCGCAATTAACTGTCACACTGTTTGATTTCCTTCCCTCACAAACACTGGTGAAATACAGCTTTGGCAGTTCAAGGCCTTCTACAGCATTAGAAAAAACCCACAACAATCTGCTCCAATAGCACTACCAGAAAACTAGTAATTGCAGCATCTTCCCAGATACTGAATTTCACTCAAAAACTCTATCAGTGTGGCATTTTGCCCAGCAGAATGGACACTGCCCTGTCAGTTAGAAAAAACAGTCTCTCGCTCACAGATGTACCCTGCTGAAACATTAATTCAATCAGAATATTCCTGTATCTAAAGATAGCAGAGTAAGCCCTTACGTTAGCTTTGAACTTTTCCCCCTTGAATGCTACCAGGGCTTCAAAAGCCAAACTTTACTAAATATACTAGGTTTACAGACACGCATGTTTACATAGGCAGCACAATATCACCACCTCTTCCCCATAGGAGTTTTCCCTCTCCCCCTTAAAATCACAACACCTTTTATATCACATACTTATTTCTGTTTACAAGTACGATTCCTGTTTTGAGCTGCAAAGTTGTCATCCACAATTACTAACTGACTCCTCTACGTACATGAACTCACAACAGAAGAGGTATTTCATAAAACAAAAAGGCATAGCAAGTATACCTGGGCCTAAGCGAGCATTATTAAAACACTGGGCCAAATTCATTTCTGGCACATGTATGGTACAACTTCAATGCATATTATTAATTCAGACCACTATAGAGACTACAGGCTTGGATGGTACTAAAAAGTCTAGCAGAGATATACTGCATGCATCATATACTGATCACATATACAAGTATATGTGATCAGTAAATATAAAAACTCTTCAGTACTAAGACAAAAAACATTCCCCATAGGAAGGAATTATCCTGCTTGTGTTATCAGAAGAACTCCGAAAGAAGATAATCCTAAACCCTTCCCTGCATCAGCACTCTACGATTAGATTCTGTCACATTCTGTACACACCTGTATCGGCTATTACACACTATATTGTGTCACATCTTTCCTGTTTCCTCAAGAGCAAATTCAAGTACTACAGAAGGGAAACCTCTGGACGAAATTTGGGTAAGTCTGAAAAATTCAGAGACTGGGTAGAACACTTAGCTTTAATGTCACCTTCAGGCCAAAATAGTGTTTTGCCAACTGTCAATTCAACTATTAAGAATCATTCATGTCATTTGTTTTTTAAGACATGCGAAAAGCATAATAAAATAAGAGGAGTCCCAGTACTCCTTGAGTGGTCTCCAACTTCTCAGAAAGCTTCCTAAAAAGCAAAGATGACCTTTGTGAAAAAAGGAAACAGTGCTCAGCTGTCAGCAGGTGACATTGAAACACATGGCCCATAGACCACTGCAGAGACATCCTAATTATCCTCCACAGTCATGCAACCAGACTGTTCCATTTGCTCAAATTGCTTATTATTGCAGCTTCCAGAAGTCAGTGAAAAAGGGCCAGAAAAAAATGAAGTGCAATGAAAGGACAGAAAAGGAGAAAAGGATCAAGTTTGAGACAGGTTTGGAATCAACAGGCTTTCTTCCAGAGGGCTTTCCCCAAGCACATCTCCAAATCCTGAAGTATTTAGGTCACAATCCATCATCCATTTCCATCTGCCTGCAACTAATTCCAGATACATGTCCATGAAAGACAGACATTAGACCTGGCCTTCATCTGGCCCTGGCATGCCTAGCTGAAATAGGAAGGATGCTAACAGTAAGGATTCTCTTCTATTCTGTTAACACTGACATTGCTTTTAAACAAACCAAACCAAACCAACCAACCAACAACCAAAAAAAAAAAAAGCTCAGAGAAACAAAGAAAAGCCCCCGAAACACACACACACACCTGCCACACAGTAAATTTCCCATTTCCTTTCTTTCTGTTTTCCTCAGTGTTTCACCTCTGCATTCCTGGAAGTTAATCAAGTTGAAAACTGTCATCAATCATGTCTACCAGGGAAGCAAGTACAATTTCAGTTGGAAGTTATTACAGACATAGAAGTAACTAGTAACTGTACTGGATTTCATTTCATTATAATATTTAAGTACAAGCAGTTCGCTTTCATCTGGAATAAGTTACATTTGTAAGTTTTAGTTACAATTATGTTCCCCTTGTATTTAATTTGAATGAAAATAAATAAATACATAAACGGAAATAAATAAATCATGACCTTCACTTGTTGTAGTCCTATCCCCGTAGGCAGCTGTAGCCTGCTTGGGCCCATTTAGTGTGGGTAAGCTGACCTTTTTCTATAGCCATCGCCACACTGGGAATTGAAGTGGTCACCATGTATGCCTGCTTCTGACCGTTCTAATCCTGGGATCTGCTTCAACCAGACCTCTGGCAGAAATCCAGACAGAAGCTCAAATTCATGTCTTTGGCTGAAGCATCTTGCTGCAGGTCAGTTTTGCCACAGCACTCCCAAGCACTGGAGAACATGCTTACCTATGTTAACAGACTTGATTGGTCTCTCTAAACCCTGTACATTTACCCATGCACTTGAATGACTTCAAGAAAAGGGTTTACATATCCAGTCCTGCTTCCACTGATGCCAATGAAAGTCTCTACTGACTTCAAATGTCCAAATGATAATACAGACTGGCAAAGTTACAAATAAATGGGTTTTTTTCTTAAACATGAAGGAAAAAACACAGATTTAAAATACACTGTGATAAGGACTCTTGCTAGACAAAAAGTGTTAACAAGTTTGTTTGAAAATTAAAGGGATTGCAGACATTTATTATACATACAAGCAACATATGGGTAATACTATTTATTAAAATTGCTATTCCGAAGCAAATTACAAGCTTTACTGTACAATTAAATTGTTTCAAAACCTTACTTTTTCATCACTCCTTGCTAGGCCTAAAATAGAAAGCTGGCACTGGATATGAAGCTTTTTTTCCCAGACATTATTTGTATTTGGATACCAAATTCCAGAACTTTGAAGAATCCAGACAACCGTCACAAGAGTTTTGAATGCCTCAACTCTATCACATCCGAACACAGCTCAGATATTGCAGGGAATCAGCTGATGTTCCCCAGTTCAGAGACAACCAGTGCCAACAGAAGTCAGAAACATAAAGCTTCTTGCCTCACTGAGCCAGCTGCTAGAATTGGGTCCCTTACAACACAAGTATGGCACAGGGAAACTCCATTTCTTCCGTATACTCCATAGCCTTAGCATGAGTAATATTAAGGTGACAATACCACTCCAGTCCTACCACTGGTAATTTACGCTGAGCAAGGTGGTTTTCTGCCCCATAGGTTTTCTATCCTACCTAATGCCACTTCACTCCATACCTGCAGGGTCCAGCCCTCAGGTGTCATTTATAGAATTCAATACAGCGATCTCCTTCATGACAGAGGCTGCAGATTACACCAGGGAATTTGCACAGATTCAAAAATGCAGTGATATATTCAGATGTACAGTGTAGTATGTGCTATAGTGTACAACATATGAGCTAAAACATTCCAGAAAGACAGACAGCTTGGTTTAAAACTGGAAGATTTATCACGGTCCCTGTTGAAAGCAGAGGTGGCACAGTAGAGAAGCTGCTTCGCTGAGAAGCCTGAAGGCCTGAAAAGTTAAGACTGCAAATATTTAAATACCTAAAGTGAAAACAGTATGTCTTTCAGAGGTTCTGAGCATTTTAAACTGTAGCTTAGGAGCGTATCTGTCCTCCCCAGCATACAAGATAACATCATATTGTAGTTTTGGGTTATAGGAACCAAAGTCCCTTCATTTTGTCATTTCTACCCTCACTCTGAAAAGGTTAGCATTGTCCATCTACCAACTTGTTTTGGCCTCTGCAACTCAAATGCAAGGTACTTATTTTGTCTCTTTTTCTCCCTCCCCCCCACCTTGAAAATGGAATTTATCAGTGTCTTTCACATCAGTCTACAACATTTCCCATCTTACATTACAAAGATTTGCAGTTAAAGGGGAAAATGCTTTGCTTGTGAAAAACAAGAAAAGGAACAAATATGTCTCTTGTCTAAAAATCCTAAAAATCCTGCTTATATAAACAATGTCCCATTTCCAAAGCACAGAGATTTTTTGAGTTCAGCAAACAGACTGTCTGTGCTGCATTTACACAGACCCATGTTCATTCATCACTTTCAAGTCTAATTACCAAGCCATTTCCCTCTTGGCAACCTCTAATGGCCAGAAGAATTAGGTTTTACATGGTCAGGATACCAAGGGATAACAAATACCCATAACTCTTCACAGCTGTGCAATTTGTAAAACCTCTCAAGCTTTGTCTAGGCAAGAGATTACTGTGAGGCAAACTTTCCTCCTCATGCGCGGCTTTATCCGGACCAGTTCTATGGGTCTCACTTGAGTGCAGTCTCTCATACAAAAAGTCTTAACAACATCTTTCAAAAGTAAAGAGAAAGAAAAAAAGTCATAACCCACTCATGGAAGCAAATGCTAACGCAAACCACGGAGTGGTGGAAAAGGCTCTGTGCATCATGTTGTTCACCTCTCCTGGTGCACAATTGAATGTTAATCCACAAAATGTCCGTTCTGACTTAAAGATGTCAAGTGGTACCTTGCTGGAGCTTCTCCCATATGACCGGCTGGCAGCAAAGGAGAACTCAATGAAAAGCCTTCCCAATTTGCATTAGTTTCTCTTATCTCAATCATTTTTCCTACTCAAAATTCATTGCGATGTCTCTAACTTTCTACCATCTTTTCTTCCGCAGGTTTATCATCTATTCTTTCCAACCAGTTATAGTGAATGTCTGCCTTTATCTTTATAGCCAGTCCATTCAGCCCCTAATTTTTCATTTCCAATTCTCTCTAAACATCCTCAACATAAACCAGACAAAGAGGGGAAAGGAAAAATTCTTCCAAGAGCACTAGAAGTGCATTGTAACAGAACAAAATGCAGAACTGGATACAGCTGAAATTACCTTCGTCTTCACTGTCACCTTGTGACACTGAACTAATCTTCTTCAGAGGTGCAGGATTAGATTTTTATATTTCTCTTTAAGGCTGGTATGTATACAGCCCACATTTTTAATTCTTGATTAATATGTGTTAGTTTGTTGCCTACACGCCAACTTGGGAGGAGGGTGTGGATAGACAAGAAGAAAAACCCAGGTGCTTATTTCACACAGAAAAAAACCCATATGGAACTTCTAAGAAGGCTGACTAAGAAATAATCTTTTCAAAAATAATAGATTTTAACACTGAACAAAGTCAATTAATGTAATTTTTGCTGACTTCAAAGTATTATTTCTTAAAACTAATAAATGCACACAAATACATTTTGTAAAACAAAAGTGCTACATGAGACAGATTAGGTAGAGTGTTAGATGTACTACAATTACGGAGTTACAGCTTGGGAATGCATAATAAATAAAACACTGGGGCATATAGTGATAGAACAAGAGGTAATGGGCTCAAACTTAAACAGGAGAAGTTTAGGTTAGAAGTAAGGAAGAAGGTGGTGAGGCACTGGAATGGGTTGCCCAAGGAAGCTGTGAATGCTCCATCCCTGGCAGTGTTCAAGGCCAGGCTGGATGGTGTCTTGGGTGACATAGCTTAGTGAGAGGTGTCCCTGCCCATGGCAGGGGGGTTGGAACTAGATGATCTTAAAGTCCTTTCCAATCCTAATTATTCTATGATTCTATATCTGAATGCAACCAGTGTTTGCCATAGAATAATGGCTTGTGCCGTGACAGAGACTCTGCCCCATGGTGCAAAGGAGACATTATATTGAATTCTGCAAACAAGAAAATTCCTTAGCTTTCTTATCCACCTGTATTATAATTAATTAGAAAGTCTGTTAGTTTGTTTGTGGCTGCTGCTGAGAAAGGACTGTTAGTGATCTCCACAGAAGGTTGGGAGCAAAACATTTGTGTTTTAAACCCACAAGCTTTGGTCAAATCTAAACAAGCAATAATGGGTTAAATGAATACTTGGCGAAGTGCTTTGAAGAGCAAAAGCATTAAGCAATTACTGAATGTTATTTCACATCTGTATTTCAGATCTGAACTATGCATACAACTACTCTCACAACTTCACAGTTTAGGCTCCTCTATACCTCTGAACATGTCCTGTTACGATCAGGAGAGGTTACCTATCTGGGAGATTTGGGATACAGCGCATTGTGCACAAAGGCCACAGAATCCCAAGAAGGATTTAAACCTAGAGGAAAAACTTTTACAAAGCTGTATCAGAGAGTGGTTTTCACTGCCAGGGTGGAAAAAACTAATTCAACCAACAGAGGGAATAGGGAGACAATATAAACAGGTGTTTCCTTGAAAACTCCAGTATGGTTAGTAATAGTACAGGAAATGGATCTCCAGAGGCCACAAATTGTTAGCATCTCTAATACATTTGCAAATTCCTACTGTGCAAAGTCAGCCTGTAAAAAAAGGCCATTTCTAGTAAGTGCCTTGTCTGGTTTCCTACACCATTTAATTTCAGATGAATTTTATGAGGACTCTGCTACATATTTTACCTCCCATCTGGTTCAGATTTGACAATGAAATATTTGTGTGTCCCACCCTGTTCTTTTAAAGCTCCAAAACCAGATGTCTCCAGCGCAACACGACTGCAGCAGGTCATACCACATTCTTCAGCAAGCTGTGCCAGGCCTACTACCCCCCACAGATTGTTCCAGGTAAGGTAAAATTGCAGTATTTACTCCTTAAAAGAATAAAGCAAACAAACAAACAAACAAACACCTCTAGGGCACTGTGTGAAAAAGACTGATTAAAATATATTATTGCTTTTACTTTCAAAAGTTTTTATCTTGAAGTGGTGTTTCTGAAAGCTAAATGCATTCAGCATTACAGCAGGCAGAGACCTTTTACCCCCTCTCTGTTGTCTTGATTCCAGCACACATTTTTGCAACCTCTCTGTTGTGATAAGCAGGCAGGTGTTTCAGCACGTACCACAGGGTGGATGGCATTTTAGGAAGTTACGTATTTCACATTTGCATACATGGCATATGAGAAGGATGCTGATGAAGATGTACTCTAAGAGATTCTGCATTTTCAACAGAAAACGTGTTCATTTCTTAGCAGTTTCACAGGGCAGCTCTATGCTGCATGTTATGGCACCTCCTATAACACAAACAATTTATTTGTGTTGCTGAAATGTCAGAACACCACCTTTTATCCTTTCCTGCAGATACAAATGGCCCTTTTGCAACACAAAGGAATCTGTATGGATACTAAGAGAGCTTCTTTTCCAGAAAAATGATGAAGTTGTGGTGCACCTTTAAACTGGACAAGTAATTTCTGCATGCACATATTTGATACTTTTTAATGCAAAAAACCCCCATGAACAGGTACTTGCTCACAAGCAGTAGTATTTTATAAGAAGGTATCCCCCAAGAAAGACCACTAACCGAGCTTGTCAAATCTTAAATGCTACAGTAGCAACTAAAATCAAGTTAAAATCCTCCTCCAGACAGGAGCTAAACATCTCTCAGAATCATCACAAAGCAGGATATTAAAAAAAACCCCAACACATTATTAGCTGCTTGCACAATAATCCCCTTTTAATGTCACACATGAAAGCACATAAGTGTTCCCAAATATCTTCATGAAGTTTTTCCCAGTCTGGCAAACTGTTTAAATGCAAGTGGCTATGAGTAGCCTCCTTGGAAATTCCTCTCATATAGCATATGATCACACTGTTTACTTGCTGGAGAGACTATATTAGGCCAGTGCACCAAGCCTGGGAAAAGAAAGGAGTTCTTTGCTAGAAATAAATGCAAGCTAAAACCACAGAAAAGAGCCAAAGGGCATGAGAACCAGTAGAATCATTCCTGCTAATGAGATGAGAAAGGAAGATCTCCACCAGCTTACCTGTTTATGCCAAGTTAAATATGCTTGAGTAGAATTGACAAATGCTGTCCTTCTGCATGTGAAATTAATATATTTAATAAAATAACTCTAGAAAAGTAATACACTTGTGATTGCACCATCTAAGAATCATTTATCAGAAAACATCCATGATTTTTGTAACAGGATAACTTACTTGCCCCTTTCAACTGCCAAGGCATCTATTTCATCAAAGAAAAGAACTGAAGGAGCCACGGCTCTGGCTTTCCTAAATATCTAGAAAAACAACAACAAAACACTGAGTTGTAGGGGATGGAAAATTTTTTACAGAATGCTATCACCCCCTGCACACTTCAAAAGCTAGACAGCATTACAGAACAGACATAAGTCTTGTTGTCTTTTTTAAAAAGCAAAACAACAGATGCTTTAGAAGTTATTAATGATACTGCCCAATGCAGACATACAGTTAAAGCTGCTACTGGATCCCAACTTCGACATTCTTCACTAGGCCAACAAAGTTAAGCAACACAAAACAACCCTTCTGCTTCTTTTCTTTTTCAGATTTAAACCATAAGAAGTTGGGTTTTTTTTAAAGTTTAAAGGTAACTTTATAAGCAGAGAATTTGAATGCCCAGAATGTTTAACATACAGTATTATGTATACTTTGTCTCTTCTCACCTCTCTCACTGCTCGTTCAGATTCACCAACATATTTATTCATCAGCTCAGGTCCCTGCAAAGTTACAAAAATATAAAAAAAACCACATTACATTTACCAATAAAATGACTGAGACATCTGCCAGTGCTACATTCCTGATGTGCTATTACAAGGAGTTTTGATAATTTGTCACTTGCAAGTCCTATTTGTGTATTTTTAGACTTACCAAGTGCTCCTTCATTTGTTATGGCACTGTGCATGCCTGTAACTATGCATTTCCTAGTCCTTTCATAAGAAATTGAATTAACAAAAACCAAACACACACATGAACTTTGGGGTTCTTAAAAGCTGTTTTCTCAAAAACAGTAACAAGAGGGCTGCAAATCAGGCTGAAAGATGAATCACAGAAAAATGCTTATTTGCACTCTCAACACGCATCCTGCCCAGCTAAGCACCAAAACAGTGACTTAAACCAATGTTTAACAGCATTTTTTTGTACTTGACGGTTTGCAGGTCCAGAAAGAAGCTGCCACCATAGCAGCACACCCAACACCCATCCATGAGGTGCTTGGTCCACCCCCATTGGGAAAGCTGTTTAGTGTCTGCAGACCACAGGGTTAGTATTCAAGTCTTGAGCAAGTATTTACAATTATAAAAAGAAAACCAACGGAGAATTCCCAGAGTATTTTCTGTTCTGCCATATCCTGTAGGATAGACTGCTTAAATAATGCTTCCTCACGGGACTAAGATTCTCGTGGCACTGGTAATGACTCATTGACTTTTTTTAGTTTGCATCAACATTGACCCGCAGCCACAACCACCGATGATTATCTGTGCTCTCAACAAAAAGAGCCAGTGACTTCAATCTGTTTTCCAGGGAACAGGTGTCCTCATAATTTCACCAGCAGAAACTACATCCTTCTTCACAGTCAGAAAACTGAACACCCTTCCCATGCTTCACAGCTGCAAGTACCTTCAAGTAAAAAAGCTCAGAGCAGTAAGGCAGCTTCAAACAGCAGGCATGTTAGAATCAAGAACGTGGCAAATGCACATCTATACGTTGGCAGTGACAGAGCTTCTGTTACAACCCCTCTGTAATGGAGACATCTGGTCTTTGCATCCAGGTCAGTAGAATACAGATTCATTACTCTGAAAATATAGCAACTGGTTTTTGCGGTCTCCTCTCTCCATGCTGATTTTCACTCTTGCAGTAACAGTTAATGGACTAACTTTATCTTGATACTGGCACCACTGGAAAGTACCTGTGCATATGTATGAGAAAAAGCATATGGTCTAAAAGGAAAAGCACAAGTCATCTGATAGAGGCAAAGCATCCAGGCTAGGCCACTATTTTTATTTATTTATTTTCAAAGACTTGTCCATTATCCAAGGGACCAGGTGAGATACTGCAACAGCCAGACCTACAGTACCACACAGGTAAAAGCAATTGTTTAAGGGTTGGAAGAGCAGAATTGCATGCCTCTTCCATAGGAAATGTAAATGATACAATTAGCATTGCTTCCTTTCAGAAACATCCATCACTGTGCATCCACAACTGCTGCAGTAGCTAAAGTGTCACCTACAGGCTTTCAACAACTTCACAATTCAAGTCTGTTGGATACTTGCATGAAACAGAATTATTCATAGACATAACTGAAAATTGCAGGAAAGAAAGAGAGAAGAAAAAAACAAAGTAAGAGAGAAACACAAAGCCTTTTTCTACCATCCACTGTGGACACCAAACATGAGGAAAGTGAAGCAGTTAGTGCAGAATCAGCTTGCAGTTTAAGAGACAGCACCCAGCTGCTCCCGACCCTCACATTCATCACGTTCAGTGCAGATGAGGAGACCCATAGCACGGGCCTAACAAATCCTTCAGGAACAAGGGCACAGTCTTCTCTTCCTGTCTAGCTATCTGTTAAACTGAGCTGATACACCAAGAAACCTCTGCAGATCCTACCCACAATAACAGATTTATTTTACTTATTCTGTGGACCTTCTCTTTCATATCCTTATTCTCTTAGGTAATTCTTATTCACATCAGTATTCTCATGGAAAACACCACCGTGTATATATATATATATATCAGTGCCAATAGTTTACTCCTCCAGTATGACACAACATCAAATACCCTGACATTTTCCTTTCTTTTGCCTGAGCAAAAAAAATGCTTAAAACAAAAACTACTCTCTTTGAGCTTTAAGGTACAATATAATTTCAGATGCTTAGAGTTTTATTTTTAATTAAGAATTAAAATATGATCAAGGCAACATCAAAGCAATAAATACTGTTTAAAATGTTTCCAAAGAGAATTATTTTGAATATATGGTTTTGCTGTAAGCTTTAACATGAAGTTTTGACTCCATGAAATAATGACCCGTGCTTCTTCATGGAGAATTTTTGCAAAACTGATTCGATGGTCTCCTTGTTCACCACTCATGAGCGACAGCAAAACTGCCATTGAGGACCACGTTTTTATTACAAGCAGCTTGGAACTCCTCTTATATAGGGCAATAAAGGAAAATACTTCAAATTAAGAGAAAGCACACACAGAAGAGGAGAAATCCATATACATTTCATCTCATGCAAACACTTAAAACCACAACACAAACCCCAGAAATGTTCAAAGAAGCTGGATTTAGCAATTGAACTGGGTTAGCTCTGGTCCCACCTGAGCTGAACCTCTGCCTTACCCTGTCTGCAAATGGACTGTCCTTTAGCCAAGACTGACGGCCGCTCTTCCCAAAG
>NW_009928865.1:137348-156653 GCF_000696875.1 Nestor notabilis
GCAGCAGTGTATAGGCCACTGCAGAGTCACTTGCTGACTCTGCTTCTGATTTTCACAAAGCTCATCTTTTTGTTTTAAGAAGGTTGCTTCGAATTTGGAGGCCACTCAACAAACACCAGGAGGGGCATTTTTTAATTATTTTTCAATGCTGACCTAGTCAGTAAGTTGCCGTTTGTCGAACCATCATTTCTGGCACAGAGGTGAGCATAATGATTCCTTTAAAAGTTGTTTATAGTTGTGGATATACTGACCAAGAGATGTTAGTAACAAATGGTCCAGTTTAATGACACATAGCATCTGCAACAAGTCATCTTTCATACGAAGGGATGTGAACAACTAAAACCTGCTTCTTCTGCTCATTTGCACAACGAGTCCAAAATCAGTTAAAGACCTGAAGCAGGAAATTGGCAGAAGTAGCTGTAGCTTAGCCATGCATCTAAGCATGCCATTTGTGAGACTAATAGTATAAAACCTGCCAATTCAGGACCATTCTACGCTGTTGAGTTTTGTTTATCCATCTTGAAAAGTAGAAATAGTTTCCAGGTATGCTGTTTAAACACTATCCCATTCTCATTTACAATAAATGTTTCCCTTGTATGACGAAAACTGCCACTTGCTTATGGTCTGCATTAATGCCTGTTTTATTTTTATTTTTAATAAAATAGCAATAATAAAAGAAGATTTCTTATATTTAAAATATGATCAGAATAAGCGCTCTAAAGATTAACTGCACAAAAGATAAGATCCTTGTACACAGGCTGCCACGTAAGATAAGCTTATGTACACACGGTTGTAACAGCAGTTCTTGGAGTGTTTTTAAACTGCAAGAGGAACATCTGGTTATCCCTGAAGTTGGAGTATCAGTAATTTTTCTAAGCAGTGCTTAAAACCACTTGCAAATTTTTTCCACATGAAAATATGGGAGTGGCAACTTTCAATATATAGGAAATCTAGCTGGTGACTTCCCTCTATATACAATTTCTTGACTATTTTGACAATCAGATAAGTTACGCACTTAAGCTTGTTGAGCCAGATGGACAGAGGTCCAGATTTCTTTGGCATATAGCTCTGCCTGCTCTCTTCAAAAATAATGCCATTTGAACACATGCAAGTTCTGGGTTCTAACACAGACACGCTGAACTGTTTTATCTATAGATATGGTTCATATTTTTAAAAATCCAATTAATTAGAGAATTTCTACCACATCCTACTCTACAACAGAAAACACACAATTCCTTCTTTGTCATGTGCAAAGTAGAAGTGATCAAACAGACATTAAAATATCAGCCATAACCATAGAATCACAGAATGGTTGGAGTTGGAAGGGATCTTAAAGCTTGTCCAGTTCCAACCTCCTGCCACGGGCAGGGACACCTTCCACTAGATCAGGTTCCTCCAAGCCTCATCCAACCTGGCCTTGAACACTGACAGGGATGGGGCAACCACAGCTTCTCTGGGCACCCTGTGCCAGCGCCTCAGCACCCTCACGGGGAAGAACTTCTTCCTAATAGCTAATCTAAATCTCCACTATGTCAGCTTAAAGCCATTCTCCCTTGTCCTGTCACTACATGCCCTTGTAAAAAGTCACCCTCCAGATTTCTTGTAGCCCCCTTCAAGTACTGGAAAGCTGCTCTAAGGTCTCCCCTGAGCCTCCTCTTGTCCAGGTTAAGAGAATTCATTAAAGCTTCCCAAATTGTTATCTCTTGTTAAAAACGTTAAACAAATTTTCAAATACAGTTAGTTTTACTATCTGCAATTAACTAACAAGTTACTATGAATGTGTTACTATGGATCTTTTGGGAAATATTATTAAATGTTTGCCAGAGTTTCTCCATAAAACCACAATGCTGCTTCATTTTTCATCTTAAATGTTTTCCTTAACTAGTTACAGGCACCAAGTTCATGCTTCTGTCCACTGAAATCCCCATCGAAAGGCTAAAGTATCTCCCCAAAACTCAATGACAGTTCTTCACAAAGCAAAGTAGTTGGCTTTTCCAAGGCTCATTAATCTGTTTGAGCTGCCACAGCCAAGAACTGAAGGAAAAAGCAAAGGAAACTTCAATTGGAAAATATTTTGACATAATTGACCCAGATGACAAACTAAGCTTAAGCACATGCCAAGCACAGGGAGTGGTACAAAAGCATCAGCAGAGTGATACAGGAATACAGGAAGTTAAATCAAGCCAAGGTGAAGTCAGAGCTTTGAGAACAGTGTATATTTTTGTAATTACTGCTAATTGAAAAAAGAAAAGATTCCTTTAGCCCAAGCTCTTCAGTAACAGCAAACAAGATGTCAGGAATATTTTCTACCTTTAAAAAAAAAAAATAAAGAAAAAGAAAAAACAAAACAAACAACCAAAAAAAAAACCCCAACAAACCACACAAAACCAACCAACCAAAAAAACCCCAACACTTCTTTTTAAAATCACACCATAGTTGAAACTCCTAACCAAAGTAAACCATTGGTTTGCTTGGCATTAACATCCATAAACAGTACTTACTGTCACGGGTGGGTCCGGGTGAGTGATTTTTTGGTTTTGGGTTGGTTTGGGGTTTTTTTGATGTATTGTTCCATCATGTTTACAACAATTAGTGTGTCTCTCAGCTGAATTCCAGGGGGGTTAACTTTTGGAGGTCTAGATTTTCAGAAATTTTAAGCTGGTTTTTGTCATTATCACTAAGTGAGTTTTTGCCTTAGTTTTGATGTTAAACTCAGGTGATCTGCTTGTTGGACAGAAAACAGAACTCAGAATCCCCTACTGACATAATCCCGAGAAAAAGCCTCCTGAAATTAGCAGAAAGTCTCCCCTGGTTTTAGCAGTCTGCATAAGTAGAAAGTAATGCAATGCAGGATAGCATCAATAACATATATCCCCTCCAGTATCCAGCATCCTGAGCAAGCAACAGAAAATCCATGAGGAAAATAATATTCATTGGATTCTCAGCACAACACAGTGACACAGGATTTCCTGTAAATAACGAGGGGAAAAACAAACACAAAAAACAAGAGGACAGTAATATCAAATTTAAATAAACTAAGATGCAAGACAAACACAGATATAATGATCTACGCCATACAGAAAGATACGGAAGTTTCTCCCAGAAATATTCTTATAATATCACCACAAAATCTTAGTGGTCTAATCAACATGTACCTCAAAAAGGAGCCAGTCAAAGCTGACCCTAAGTGTAGGAAGTGTCAAAACAGTATGGAGAGATACTACCACAGTCAGTCAAAAGAGAGGAAAAAAGGCCCACAGAAATAACACAGTGACAAAAGGGTTCATTTTCTTCATGTTCAATTTCAGAAAGCTAGATGACATCTAAAGCAAAAGTGTCACAGAGGAAGTTGTATACACCGGAGAGGTGTCATCAGCCTGGCAGAAGCTGAAAATTTTATCTCATCATATTAATGTTGATAGGTCCAGTATCTGTGAGCACTTTTCCTTTCCTGTTAGTAAAATAAAGGCATAAATACATTTCAGAAGAAAATTACAAATGCTGGGGCAAGCACAAAAGGAGTGTGAAGAAGTACAGAAGTGCATAGAAGGCTAACTGAAGTAAGAATTTAACCAGATCAAAGACTATTGATAAGACAGATGTTCAATCCCAAAGAACTAAAAAATTATCCTAATTCATTCCTTCACACAGTCTTGTACTCTCTTGTATCCATGACCACAAAACACTGAAAAGTCTTTAAGAAGTTGAGAACAATTCAGTTGTCTTTTTGTAACAGAGGTGGGGGTGTGTGTGTGTGTGTGTAGAAATAAGCAAGATGACCACTAAAAAAACCCCTGAAAAGCCTCAGTGCAGCAAGAGATACAGAAAAAGGGGTGGTGGGAGGGAGCAGGAAGAGCCATCCCCTGGAAAATAGTTGAAAACCTCCTCCCCAGTAAATTTAGCAGCTATATTGTATTAAAGACAAAGTCAAGTGAAGGAGTAAAAATAAACAATTCCCCTTAGGAATTACATGCAAGATTGCTTTGTAAAACAAACGAACCAGCCAAATGCTTTTCCCTGGAAAAGCAAAAGGTCGTCAATCTTGGTGAAAATACAACTATAAAAAGTTTTGGCCAAATATCAAAGAGCATGTTTACAAAAGAGCCACATTCATTGTAACACTAACCATTCAAACTTCACAATAGATTTCAGGAGAGAACAGGATGCAACGTCAAACATCTGTTATCACGTTATTTTCTTCAGCTCCTCTCCACAGAAATCACATTTTGACCTTGCCCATCTTCCAAACCTTATTAGAGGCAAATCAGATGTGGGCTGGAGACTGAGTTGTTTCTATCGTGCCTCATACAGCATTATGACAACCCATCATGCCCAAGACACATGGAAATGTTCGCTTTTTAACAGATTACATATAACCCAGTTGAAGGACCTCACTGAACAGAGCCAGCTGCCCAAACTGCACAGACATTGCATAGACATATCTGGAAAACAGTACAAAGCCTTCTTAGAGCCAGGCTGGGGCAAGAGCACCCAAGCAGGGCAGCCAACTTATACAAGTAAGAGTACATACAGCACTCTCAGAGAGTTGGGACTTACTGTGCCCACATATCTTAAATGTAGTGTGCAGACATAATCAGTTCATCTTCCAAAAATCCCTGGACCAAGTAAGAACTGCATGTGATGTACTCAGTTTCCTCTCAGGTTTCAGGCACAGGGAGAGACAGCATCCAGAAACAGGCTCCCATAGCTAGAGCTGTGCCTCCTGTCTGCAGTCTGTTCTCAAGAAGGACCCAAGAACCTGAGTCACCTGGACTGTTCTGAAAGAATATGCATATTCCACAAGCTGTACAGCAGACACTTTTCATCAAAATTATTTATGTGGGGCAGGACAGACTGGGAGGAGAATGCAAGTCTGATATCGGTTCCAAGGACAGATATTTGAGACATAACATGGAGAAGAAGAAAATAAGACTATAAGCAAGAAAAATCCTCTCTCTCACAGAGGAAGAAAAAAAAAAAAAAAAAAGAAGAAAAAAAGGAGCCCCCCTGCACCCCCCCAAAAAGTAAAAAAGGCAAAAAAAAGCAGTCAAAAAACCCAACCCCCCAGCATATTCATCTACTTTGGATTTATTGCAGGAATACATGCAGTGGAAATTAATTCGTGCCTGTTGTGCTTGAAGAAGTGCTGCAGACAATGATGTTTAACACATTTAGTACATGATGGATGTTGCCTTTTCTGTGCAGGAAGCAAATGTGAAGTTAGAGAAAGTGGGCTATGTTCCCTTCCTGGAGTCAACATATCCCAGGGCTGGACATGCTCCAGAGATGTGCTTCTTGAAACATCTGTACATGGAATATTTGACCAGTTCCAGGCCAAGTGATTTAAACGGACAAGGAATAAAAGGCAGTTTCCCCAGACTAAACTAGCCAGTGCTGCTGCAGCTTGTCAATGATAGGGTTTTGCATCAGCAGAACTCCACTGTGAAGAAACACTGCATTACTCTATAACTAATTTCATATCAGTGCGCCTCTGGATACCTCTATTTAGCACGAGCCACCTTTCACTTTTGGACAATTAACTGCATCAATAAGAATGCCTGATGTAGCTATGACTGATGAACACAGGATAGTGACAATGTTCATTTTTAACTCTTCAGGGTTGTTTTTTTCAGGCTGCTACTTTTTTTCGCCCCATGCTCTCAGGCATCAGTGCCTTGGGTGAGACAAAGAGGAATGTTTTCTATTAAGCAGTGCAGGAGGAAAAGGTTACCTTGTTTACCAGTAACTCTGGAGTACAAAGAACTACTTTGTCTTACAGAAGAGGCAGAGTAAAGGTAGTGTTTCTTAAGGACTGAGGTTTCCAAGCTGCTCTTGTTGATGTGACCGTGACCCAGAGGCCTGTCTGCAATCCCAGGAAGCACAGGCAATGAAGGGTTGCTGGCTTTAGGGTCAGGGCACCCGCCTCTGCTCCCAGAGAGAACAGGATCCAGAGCTACAGTTAGAGTGTGTCTGAAAGGACAGGCAGAGGAGGAAGCTGTGTAGAAACTAACAACACAGAAGGCTTTGTGAGTAAAGAGATGGCCAACAGACAAGAGTACGTGATCTTACTGCTGAGAAGGAGATACTTTTAAAATACTTAAACAAATGTTTTTTCTTGCACTTCATTAACATTCTGACACAGCTGCAAGGCTACCCCATGTGGGATCACTCTGCTATCTTTTTTTCTTTCCTACATGTTGAAGCTCAGTATTATTATTAAATAACTTCCATTCATGCGTTTTCCATACGACCCACAATAATCGGTTAGACTGATTCATAGGCAACAAATCCAAAATTTTTCTACAAAGTGTTCCTTAATGCTAAGCAAATATCCCACTTATCCAAGAGTAACCCAGACATAACTGATTTTGCAAACTTTCTAAAAACTGATGAAGTAGAACTATTTCCCCTGAAAAAAAGGCAAATGGGGGGGGGGGAGGGAAATCTAATGAAATGTAATGAAACATGAACAGTCGGATAAAAGAAGTTACTTTCCTTAGGAATGAAAAGGAATGTAAGAGATGAGATGATAATATTTCCACACAAGCAAGTAGTTATTACAGTAAGAAGACAGTAGACAGCTTACCCACCTATTCAACTCTGCTAAAACTAAGTAACAGCTTTTTGAAAAGCATACAAGAAACCACTAGTCCTTTTTGTAAGAAAACACAAACCTTACTTGATATTGACAAGGTGTTTTCTCTAGCATATATAATAATCACAAACAGTAAGAGCCACTGGACTCTAGCACTGGAAATTGGTAAACTATCAGTTGCTTTGCACGAGTTAAGAAAATGTAAGACTAAATGGCCTACCTTCACTGCCAAGAAGTTGAGACCACTTTCATGAGCCAAAGCTTTTGCTATCATTGTTTTTGAGCATCCAGGGGGTCCATAAAGCAGCACACCTTTCGGAGGCCGAATCCCCATCTGGATGAAGGAGTCAGGATGTTTGAGAGGCCATTCAACCGCCTGCTTCAATTTCAGCTTGACGTCTTCCATTCCTCCTATGTCTGACCAAGATACCTGCAAAACAGACCATTTTGCTGAATTCAGACAATGGAGCAAAACTATTTTAAAAAATGCTTTGTAGAATGCATACTTCATGACGTTGTTTTGTTGTTTTTAACCAGTCACTTCTTCAAAAAGACTTTTTTCTTTTTTAAGAAGTAATTACTAATAAAGTCACACAAAGCAAGAGGGGATTAGAATTGCTTTATGCTGGAGGATGTAAGCAAAATATTTTGTATCTACTTCAAAGGTCAATAACAAAACATAGAAAAACAATAATAAATGACAGCATGATCACACAGGCAGCAACACTTTGTGTGATCACTAGCAAAGTCAGAACTCCGCTCTCTTGGGACAAAGAACTTTCAAATTGCTTTGATGTCTTCCCTAAAGGAAAGGACTTCTGTGAGCTCAAGCTGGTTTTATTTATAGCTGCAGAGTAAGGCCCTGATCCCAGCTATATAATCTCACTAAATTGAACAGGACTAAGTATTATGAGTTTTGGGGTGGTTTCTCCACTTGCCAGCACTATCAGTCCCACACAGGACTTGGGCATTGGAGATG
This sequence comes from Nestor notabilis, assembly GCF_000696875.1. Lineage (NCBI taxonomy): Eukaryota > Metazoa > Chordata > Aves > Psittaciformes > Psittacidae > Nestor > Nestor notabilis. The sequence continues at coordinate 144,923 of NW_009928865.1, forward strand.
CCCAGACTCGGCTGGAAGCTTGAGAACAAGCAATCCTCCAAGCAGACAAGTATCTAGAGGAAAAAAAAAAAAAACAACCACACACACACAAAAGCAACACTCAAACCCAACTGCAGTTAAATTTGATCTGCTGAAGATCCAAGACAGGCTTGTCAGGCATACATCAGGACAGAACTAGCATGACCTACCCAAGAGAGCAGAGAGATCTAAAACCTGATACACCTCTCCCCACATCACTGTCAACAAGCCTGACTGAGACTTTCTCCCACATCCCCCAGGTGGCACTTCGTCCTGTCACCACCCACTCCTGTCCACTTCAGATATTAAACATGTCCAGACACACCTAAATCAAATGATCTTCTGCCTTAAAACACTCTTCCAAAAACTTGCTAGACATAAATCACCTTCAGCTCTGGAAAGTCAGCTACACTTGAAAGGCAAGCAGAGTATTACTAAAAGGCAATGTATCACATTCCTCCCAACTTGAAAACTGGGGTCACTCCTGGCTTGTCCCTATTGCTATTTTCATGATACCAGTATAAAGTGGAAACTAAAAGTAGATATTCCCCAAAAGAGGCAATTCAGTCTGCTACTGAAGTGGAGGAAAAAGAGCATTTGGATGTGGTGCAAGTACTTAGTGTAAGTTGAAGCAAACCAAGTAAAACTTCTCCTTAATTGTCAGTCTTTGACAGAGAAGAAAATTACAAAGACAGCGGAGAGCACACAGCAGAGATCAATATGCATGGGTCAACCCCTCAGAAATACTCAGAGTTTAAAGACTAACTGGAAGGTGAGGAGCTGCCCATCTGCTACCTGCAGAACATCATCTCTCTCAGGCCAGGAATATGTTACAGGAGCTCTAGAAAAAAACCAAAACTAAACTCTTTTTCTTAGTGACCAACAGCTTCTGGCTCTTAAATAATTACTTTACAAACCAGGGGAAGCGTTAAATATGCAGAGCTGATCATCACTGCCTACTAAGGAGGATCTGACAGCAGAGGGACCAGCAAAGGCAAGACTCTGGTCGAGTCCTAAAGTCCTAAACAAAACCCCCCTCCCCCCCCCCACTCCCGCTTTTCAAAAGGACAGAGATGGAGGGGGAAGGAGGAAACCCTTCAATCAATGGTAAAACACTCAAAAGTAAGAATTATTTTAGATTTACATAAGCTTGGAAGAACCAGATGGACTGCTTTTTCACACAAATCCTCAAGTAACTTCCTGACTGCCATGAATACCAATTCTAGTGAACTCATTCGGACAGCCAGCTGCAGTTCTTTCACCTGCAACCAACTCAAAGGAAGAGTCTTGCAACAGAAGTAATGAAATGTGATATTCTGTCACTGTGGAAGTAGTTTTAAAGACAAACCTTGGGGCTGAGCTTACATATACAAAGACAGTGCTCTGCTACAGTGTGTAAGACACCAAGATTTCAGTACTGCTGTAATCTTTATGTCTGCCCAGGTCAACAGAGCTCAGAATACGATGCAGGGCAGCAACTGAGGTTGTTAAGCAGCAGCAGCTAAGAAATAAAGCAGACATGCAAAGGATGTCTCATCCAGAAACTTCTGGCTGCAAAGACAAATCTGAGTGTTGAATTACAGTAAAGGGAGTGAAACAAGCAGGCAAAACCATAGCACTCTACAAAAATTTCAGAAAGACCCATAGGAGAGGGAGGAATGGGAACTACAGTGCAACTTTCTGAAGAACTGAAGTATCAACTTCCTGATTTATAATGTGCATCCCCTCTCTCCTACATCCCTCCTGAAGAAAAAAAAGCAGCCTTCTAAAAAGGTTGTAATGCATAATAAAGTTCAAGAAAGGTTCTGTACAAACAGAAAGCAAGATGCTACATGGAACCAGGCAGTGAGTATCCTGCATTTGTCTTGGTTGCACACAGCAATGCAGACACAAGTGGAAGTACAAAAAAAGGCAGAAAGAACGCAAAAAAAAATAGGCATGTGGTGTCACTTCTTCCTCCAGCTCCTCCTGCACACAACGTCACTTTCAGTCTGCTGCCACAAACTCACTTCATTATGGTCATTTACCCCATTAGAAATTTTGAATATGCATGGGATAAAAGGAAAAAAGAGCCCAATTTCTGTCAATTTCTGTCACCCTAATAACTAACTTGTCATGGAGCACTTTTCAGAAGCAGATTGCAAAGCATTCTATACAGATTATCAATATCCTCAAACACCAAGAAGCAACTTGCTTGAGGCCACCCAAACAAGTCACTTAAAATGTATCTCCATGTTCCTTAGTTACTACCCCAAGTACACACATAACAAGAGGTTTTCCCAGGTTTTAAATAAGACAAAAGACTGCAGGAGAGCCATATAGCCATCTAGCCTTCCAAGTAGCCAAGTTACTAGTACTCAATTCTAGGACCTAATAAGCAAAGACTGATTAGAAAATTCAGTTTCTGTACACCCTACTCCAAGTGCTGAAGATTTCAAAGAACAAGGTCTGTGTGGATGAAAATTTGGAGTGTCTGATAAAACAAGTAATTATTTTCATTCAGTATCAGAGATGATACCAGCTTCAAAAAAATCCAACAGCAGTAAATGGCAAAGGTATCATAAGGGAAGGGGCTCTTCAAAGTTCATTTACTTGTGGCTTTATTTAGACGTTACTTTGAACTTTTCTCATTCAGTTGACACATGGCTAGTGCAAAGCAATGAAATATGAAAACAACCAAAAAACCCCAAAAGAACCCAAACCAAAACAAACCACTTTCTGAAAAACAAAGTTAAAAATCACAAAAGTCTCAGTTTAATTCAGCATGTACATCAATGGTTATACTTGTAACTAACTGCACAGCCCAGAAGTTTCAGTCACACAAAGGGGCTGCCAAGTGAAAAATGTATCTGCAATAAACAGCAACAAAGCTGATACTATTAATTAGTGTAGCTCAGACTTCTCTTTTTTGGGAACAAAAGTATAAAATAAATCTCATAGATGATCATTTATTTAGTGTCTGAAGTTAATTTTAGCACGGATTTTGTAGATGACAGTGTTAAGGAAACTTCAAAACATGAAGGAATGTAACCTTTGATTTTCTAAGAGATTTACCTACACAATCAGCTGTGCAGTTGGATAGCTTCCGGGGCAAGGAGAGCAGGGGAAGACAAGGATATCCTAACAGACATAGTATCTAGACATTAATCAATACAGGATGATTGCACAAAGGTACATTAGCCAGGGAAAACAAAACCAAAGCAAACCACAAGTTTTAGGTTTCCTGAAGAAAAAGAAACAGAAACCATGAACCAGATAGCCGTCCAGCTTTCATTTCCCGCCCATCCAGCTATCTTTTTTACATTTTGATAAGAACACAACAAAAGGTGTAAGTAAGGCAGTTTCTGTTGGTATAAACTACTGGAGAGCATTTAAGTAAGTATCAGAGTACACTATAGCCAACAGCCAACTAAGTGTTTAATGGGTAAACGGCCCAAGTCTGTGGACTGGAAGCACTGAAAAGCTTCCAGTCACACTGAAAAGCATTTACACTTTTCAGTGGAAGCACTGAAAAAGGGGTAAATTAGTAAAGAGGAAGAACTTCATATCGAAATTAAGACTACTAGTGTCAGTTCTGTGGCAAGTAAGTAATGTTTCCCAAAGTTTTTGCAGAAGCAGACATTCAAGCACAATATTAAACAGCAAAGCAGCCTAGGACACAGAATCATCAGCACAAAAATGATGCAACTAATTAATGGCTCTGCAGTTGCACTCATTTGGGTTCTTTGATACCTGGTTTCTATTGAAACCAAGTACTCCAGCATCCAATTTGAGACATACCTAAAAATCACTACTAGAAGCATGCAACATAAAACATTGGATATTCCTCTCAAAAAAAGTTATCCAAGGAATTAGAAACTGCATTACACTTTCTGCTACAATCTGTATTCAAAATAACAAATCAACCAATTTAATTCTCTGGATAACAGTACATTAAATACAAAGTGCCACTCAAGACACTAACAACCAGATGAGAATAAGACATATTTTATTTGTCAATAAAGAGCAAATTACACTAGTCTGTTTAATAACAATGATGAATAGATTTTTTTTATTATTATTATTTCTTTATGCTTGTGCATGTCTATAAACCACAGAGTGGTCAACTTTGTTTTAAAATAGCTACACTATGCTACAGTACAGGAATGAGCTTCAGGTGTCTGCAGGTGTTCCTGAATCACATCCCAAATTCCCAGCAAGCAGCCCTACCAGGGGCTAGGATTCCTGTTGCTTGCTTCCCCTGCTTTGCCATCCTGACCACCCAGCCACAGCAGAACCAAGTTCTTTCAGCTAACCTATGGACTTGAACTGGTGTAGGGCACATCCCTACCTTAAATACAAATGGTAATGGAGCAATTAGCCCTGAGGGTGCCAGTGGTGTTACAATGCTGGATTTACACTACTGTGACATTCTTCAATAGCGTGTCAGCATTTCCAGATATTCACTCTGTTTCTTAGCATGCACAGGTACTTTAACTTTGGTAACCTGGTAGCTCTGCAGCCGAAAATAATGGTTAAACTGAATTCCAGCAACTCTTTTGGCAGGTGATGTGGGAGGACACAAAAGCCGTTGCATCTGGTATTTTTGGTTCCACTTTAAACTCACCCCAGGCACCAACAGATGGGCCTGAACTTTAGCCTCTATCTTCAAAGGATATGCATTATTCTGTAAAAATGCAGGCCCTGTCAGCACAAAAGCAATCTGCACTATGTTGTTATCTTTCCCTCAGTAACGGAATGAATTTCAGTAGTATTCTACTGACTCAGGTGGTACTTAACAAATTAAAAACCAGTGACAACCCAGGAAGCCACCAGCAGGACGGTTTAGTGGATTAGTGGACAACAGGAGCCTGAGCAGTAGGTTGACCTGGATCCAGAAACAACTCCCTGCAGTACCTCAAGACCTTGCTTCTATCTGTCTTTATTGTGCTTCTATCTGCCCTTATTGTGTTTAGTGGACAACAGGAGCCCGAGTAGTAGGTTGACTTGGATTCAGAAACAACTCCCTGCAGTACCTCAAGACCTTGCTTCCATCTGTCTTTATCGTGCTGTTTAGCAGCACTCCATCTGCCTCCAAACAGGTTGGTATGTTTAAAAGACACAGCACAGTTATAATGAGCCAATAGCACAAAAAGCAATGAGAGAATTAGTAACTCTGGTTTTCAGCAGAACTACTTAGCCTTTGCGGATATTGATGCCACTACACCATTTCCAGGAAAAGCTGTCTGGGGCCAGCCCAGGCATTTCCACCCAGCACTTCACTACACAGCAAGGACTCTTAACAAGCCAAGTGTGATATCCAAGCTGGCTGCATGCAGCATCCTGTTCACAGATTTTATTTCCCATTCCTATAATTTGGGAATAAGTGTCTACAGTTGTGCAATCTAATTCCAAGATGACTCATGTTCATGCAATGAAACATAAATGTTTTCTTCTAGGGCTTGGGGAGCTGCTGAGAAACACCAGCATGACCACTTGCAGAGTTAAGATTTAGTAAGATTAAATACATTTTCTTTTGCTGAATCTTCTGAAGCCAGATCAGTCATTTTAAACCAGATCAGTTCCCCAGCCCAACTTAGGTTGTGTCTGCTACTGAGCTACCATAATACCTAACTGAGAAGGCACCAAGCAGGGTAAAGATGAACCAAAGGAACTGTTCATATAATGACATCCCCTGACTGGTAACCACTTGGCAGTGATAATCTACCTACAGTATGTAATTCTGCCCTCAATTAAAACCATGTAATGACACTGAAGAGGCTCAGGTCACAGTGGTATGAATTGCATGTAGATATAATCAGCGTTTAAAACAAAAACCCCAACCAAACAAAAAACATAGCAATCAATCTCTCCACATTTTTGTTTCAATACACACTGGTTACAAATGCTAGCAGTTGGTTTCTGCTTCAGTTTATGTCTGCTTTACAATAGGCTTCAGCTTTCACCACTATTCAGGATCTGCTTTGAGCAGACATCTGAAGATTTTTACTCCACTAACCCACTCAGTATACAAAACTACCAATCAGGAGACACACTCCTGCATTACCAACTCTTCCTAAAGCATTAGGAACTTTATCTTCTGTAAACAGCTCTTCAAAATTATAATTAAACAAATAAGCAAACAAAAAGATGACACACAGCATTTATTGGTAACTTGAGGACTCCACAGAATTACTCTTTTGGTAGAGCATTTAAATGCCTAACTGCAACTCTTAACATGGCTTTCACAACGTTGCTAGCATATTGCAAAAAAAGACTTACTTTTGGCACATCAACTGCCACCTCCCTCATGGCGCTGGGCCTGACATCATTCATCCCCTGTAGGAAGTCATTGAAAGCAATCATCACTGACCCAGCCACCTCGTTGTCTAATACGTTAGGTCTTTTCGCCAGTGCTCTCCGCAATGCGTACAAACCTATTAAAAACAGAAAAGCATGGAAATACGTAGACTTCCTCTTGGTTCTCACAAACAGAGAGTGTACAACATACAAACACAGCAGCACTGGAAAGGAAATTATGTTCAAAAGAATGTCTCAATGCTGAGCCTTAACTAGGTCAAAGAACAGGAGAGACACTTCTGATGAGAGCACAAGAAAAGGGGGATTTAATGACCACAGACAGAATATAAACTAAATCTGTCCAAAAGACAGAATGAAACAGCCATGCGCCTGTGTTCCCAGAGATGAAGCTAACAGGGCAAAACCTCCAAAGGTCCACACATTGATCCAAACACATTTCTAAAGCACAGAGGAAGAGGGATAATGAATATTCAAGGTAAACATTAAATCAGCTCACATAAGACATTTGCAACCTTGTCCATTCTTCTCTTACTAGGACTGTATTTTCCAAGCTGTTCTTAGAAACAAACTGATGAGATCTCTTTTACTTTCATTGGAACCCTATTTTGCTATTCAGTAATATGCCAGACACCCGTATTTTTCTTGGTATGCAAGAAACATTCCCTACAACACTCGATAGTTCTCCATTCCCTTCAGCAATCACATGATTTAAACACAATCAGAGCTTTTATCTTCTCTTTTGTTTGGCAAAATCCCTTGCATACAATACCTATAAATCTTGATACTAATTCCTAGCTTCCCCCTTTAATTCTATCCTCCAAAACCTGCACAAGTCCCAACCATCAATATACCAATACTCCTCGGGCAGGACCAAGCAGTACCATCTGCAGCACCCAGGCATTCCTCAGAGAGAGCAGCTACTGCCCCTGTTGTGTAAGATGCCCAGAAGCATCATGGTTTTCCCACCATATAATTATGCCTTTTAAGGTCTAATATAATTTGGAGTTTACTTCTACTTCCAACCCTGTTCTGTGAACTGAAACTGTCAAATATGTCATTTAGTATATTATTCCATGATGAGTATAATCTTACATACAGGTATACACACATATGCAAATATGTAATATCTGTTGTCATGTGTTACAAAAAAAAAAAAAGAGGCAGTTAGTATGAAACCAGCGCACCTTGCATGATCACACAAAGATAAACCTTTGCTATATTTAACCAACCAAAACATCAATTAGTGCTACATGAAAGGACAATAAAAGGAATAAGCTATTTCTGAAAATAGAACTGGTTTTAACTTCCAGTGGATTTTTTTTCTACAGAGGCCCTGGTAGATGCAGACATGCAAAGTTTCTGACAATGACAGGAATTCTGAGTTTTCTACAATACATACAACGTGTGAAGAGATATAATAACTCCCCTGTGAAGCAGTACAGCTGGTGTCTCTCCAGAAACTGCCAATTACAGCAGAGTCCGCGCACCTGCATTCAATACCCAGGCTCCTAATACAATAATGCAGGAGGGAGGGGGAAGTTTGCAATTCAGGTTTCCCCTTGCACAGAATATCCAGAACTAATAAGATACATAAATAAAAGCATTCCAAGAGCCCAAGGAGAAAAATTAAAATCTGGTCACCAGAGGACAAGTATAAAATATAACTGATTCATTTTAACCATCCTGACAATGTTCATGTTATTTCTCCCCCCCACACACTTCCTTTCTTAGAAAGAGTTCCTTTTAGGCAAACAAAAACTTAAACAAGACAACACAGATTTACCCCACCCACGTTTCAAATTTACATCCGAGCAAATAACAAACTGAATATCTTATTCTAGTGTTATCGTAGTTAACACTTTGGGGCTGGGAGCAGGTATTGGAGTTGACTCCTACAGGTCCTTTTTGATGAAGTCAATTGAAGTCAATTCACTCCACTTAAAAAAAAAGAAAATGCATACTATGAAATTAAGTCACAGAAAAAGCAACTAAGTGGTAAAGATCTCTGCTCATTTCTATACATATCTGCTTCATTGCTCCATCATGTACCAGTCCCGTTTGATTCATTTTAATGGTGTCATGGTGGGTTTTTTTTCCATGACATGAGGAATTCTTAAAAACAAACAAGTTTATTTTAAAAATTGAGAGACAACAGTACATAAAAATGCTCAAGGAGAATTCCGCTTTTAAGGACCGTTACTGCCAGCGCTACTGGGAGTAGGAGTGAAATTTCAGTCCTCAGCAGTGGGTTTAAGATGCAACAGCCTTGATCCAGAACAGGAATAAAGAGGTCACGGCTTTCCAAACAAAGCCTGAATTCATTTCAGCATGCACATGCACACGCCACTGCACTGGTCAGCATTTAATTGAAACAATGTTTTACATTAAAACAATAATAAAAAACAGATTGAATAAGAAAGCATGATTCTTCCTGTTTCCTCCTGTTATCATAATCATTCTTTCCTGCACTTCAGATTGACCTCCAACTGGGGGGGGAGGAAGAGAGGGGGAGTGGGGAGGAAAGAGGGTGGTGGGAAGTCTCAGTAACAGGAGGATACAGGCAGCAGCTTGCCAGAGGCAGAAAAAAACATACTTCTCTCAAGATGCTGAAAGATCCTTATTTAATGTAAGGAAAACCAGGGTAGGCTGCAAAACATGCTGCTAGAAGCAACACAGAGGCAAAGGAGCTGAAACACTACAGCAAAGCCAAGTTTATCAGTACTGGAGTTATAATGTAGATAAACTGAAGATTCAGACATAGCACCTCAGAAAACACTGAGCATCTCAGCTTAGCTGTCAGGTATCTTTCACATAGGTGTGTTCTGGTTTGAGCGTATGTCAATACTGTGAACTGCCTCTGATACAGCATTTTCCAATGCTACTTCATTCTTAAGGATTCAGGAATACCAATAGCCTTTTGACAGTGACTGACGAGGCCCAGAAACAGGCAGGTAGGTTTTCATTGTTTTATTCCTGCTCAAGTCCTGTGTGAGCGGAGGAAGGATGCAAATGTAGTTAGCCTGCTGTATGGTCAGTGGGACAGTTTGCACATGCATGGGCTACCTATTTCTAGTAAAGGGATACAAGACTGGCCCCTAGGACTAGAGCCTTGGGCGAGCGTTGGGTCTAGTGTAAGGCATCCCTGCCTGGCATTGGGGCTGGAGTGATCTTAAGGTCCTTGCCCAGACACTTAAATCTTAAGGCAGCCTTTGCAGTAGTGAACAGCACGGGTTCTCAGTAGGTCATAGATGGAAAAAATCACAGTTTAAAAAAAATAGAAGAAGAAAAGAAACAAGCATAGTAAGTCATGCATGATCACAAACAATGGAAAATAAACAATTTGTTCCAGTCTGGCAACTGTATGCTCTACCTCACTAATTCATCCTGTCTAGAACACAGGAAACTAAGTGGATAGAAAGGAAAAAGCCAGCAGAACGCCCTGTCCTGGTACAGATGATCCTTTGGTACCAGACTATGGTACCAGATCAGTAGCATTGTTTCCCTGTAAGATTTTATTGCTCATAGCTTAGCTAAGTATGACACACTAGATCATAATCACAATGTCTGACCCTAAAAATAGACTCCACAACACTGTTAGATTTGTCAGTCTGTGTATAATTATACACTACTGTAAATAATAGAAAGCATCCACTCAAAACAATGAACATATATACTTTAGGTTTCTGAAACGGAATATATACAACACTTGACGAAATGAACTGAACAAAATTGTTAGTCATGCACCTTTATACTGCCCATCAGCTATTTCTTCTGCAAATCCATCTTGTCTGGACTTACCCTACCAGAATCTGTAAGTAGCTTCAAAGAAATTGTAATTGTCTTGTAAGACTGTTTACAAAAGGAAATGGGTTTTTTTTTCCCTACTAATCTGGCATTTCCCTTCCAAATTGCTACAGCCATTTCAAGAAGGCACATACCATTTCTACCTGTGACAGCTGTCAGATCCAACATAATTCTCTCCTGCATGGCTGCAGCATATGGAAAGATTTCAGCTTCCTAATGGCACTGGATGGATCTTCCAGATCTTTACATTCTATCCTTCAAAATTGAAGTTTTATGCACAGGAAGAGCATTTTCTATAGCTTAAAATCAATTTTGAACCTTATAAGCCACAAGAACAGCGTACTTGACTTCACAGGCGACGCATACAAAAATTGTTCCCCTGTTTGGCTTGGGGTTTTTGTTTGGCTTGATTGATTTTGTTTTGTCTTCCCCCTCCCCCCCCCCATACATATATGGGAAAATCCCTGAAGAACTTTCATATACTGTTTGCACAGGAAAGATAATGCCCTTAAATCCCTTGTAACCATAACATTGCAAATTCACTCAGCCAACCTGAGCACTAATCTACTGTAGGGATTATGTTCACAATTTATAGTCCTTCATGAAGAGCTCTGGCATTTGCTGGAACATGTCTATGGAGCAGACCAAAAGTTGTTGAGAGTTACAACAGGGGAGGGAAAGGAAGGAAGGAAGGAAGGAGGAACTGTATTTTCAAAACTTATTTCATACAGGAAACAGTTTATTCACAGATCAGGTACACACACATCATTTATCCTAAGATAATGACAACAGAGGGAAATAAGGAATACCAGACTGCCTGTTTGTAGCCTGCTCTCATACATAAACACAGCTAAGCTAAGGCTTGTCATGCGTGTGTTAGAAGAAAAATAAGGACTGCCAGGCTACCAGAATAGTAAGGACAGAAAGACAAGAAGCAACAGTTAGTGGCTAAATGCTGGTCTAATTGTAATTAGGAACACCATCAAGTCTGAATACAGCAAAAGTTGAAGTCAGAAGGCCTACGGAAACTTTGCCTGAAATACTGAAGCTCTGTCCCCAACAGCAGCTATTTATTCTACATACAAATGCCTACTGCTAACTGATTTTGCACCTGCAGAACTAGCATAGACATACAAATTAAGCCACATTTCACCAGAGGATGTTTTGTTGATTAAGCAAAAGAACTAAGACTGCTTTCAAATCCTAAGTTTGCTATTATATATTCCAGGAAAACATTTTACCTGCAGCCTGAGAGGAAGTCAGAATTTTAACATTGAACTCTTCTCCATTTCTACACCAATAGCTTGTCTGAAGCACAGCTGATGCTAGCTTACTCAGGAAAAAAAAGGCAGAGCTCTTAAAACAGCATTTTATCTTTTTTTTTTCTCAGATACTGAGAAAGTTTGCCTGCCGAATACCTTTCAGTCAGCAAAAACACCAGTTAACATGAATGACTCTGTGTACAGCATATTGTATTACCAAGAATAAAGTCCACAGTTCTGCCAAACCCTTCTCAGAGACTAAAGGTGAGGAAGTTTTTTTCAGTTCTTAAATCTGTAAAACCTTCAAAGTTAACACAGGGGAGCAAGCAGCTCAGAACACTGTAGGG
>NW_009928865.1:156684-176130 GCF_000696875.1 Nestor notabilis
AAACCAACCCAAAGTAAACCAAACCCATAAGGCAATTTGAAAGACTAAGTAGACTGTAGAGTGTCTTCAAAAATCAGTTTCATCTTGGTTAAATCATTTTCATTCATTCAAAGGTGCTAGACAAACAGCTGAAGATTTCTTCTGTTGCTAGAGGAATAGCATTGCCTGGCACACAGCTCTCATTTAGCTTTGCATCCACAGAGCTGAAGCCCTCAAGAGACACAAACCCTGATAAGCATAATAGTGACTAGCACACCACTCCTGTCAATGCGACTTAGAGCTGGATTACCAACATCCTGTTGATTCCCAGGTCTAGAAAATAAACAGGGACCATACAGAACCATCTGTTCTCACCACAGCTTGGCCAGTGACTCAGCCCAAGACAGTATCTGCCCTGAATTTATTCCATTCTTAAGCAAAGTGACATAATGCTAAAACTTTCAGCACCTTCAAGCTGAGGAACGATGTTCTGACTGCCATTTCCCAGCTCACCAGTCTGCATAGATAGGGCTGCACCAACATAGGCTACTCTGGTGTCTTGCAGCCCCTCACTCTTCAGTACAAACAACTTGTTTTGGGGTGGACCCTTAACCTCATTCAAGCACAGAAGTTCTATATGTACACACGAATAGTATCATTTCTTCTGTATCACTCAAGCTGCAGGAGCAAGAACATGGTGTCTCTCTGTCATGAAGGTTATTTTAAAATATTAATGACAGTTATTGATCAACTTTTCTGAATATATTCTTTATTTCCTGCTTATATAAATATAGCAGACAGAATGGGATGTGCTTTAAACAGATTATTAAATACCCAACCCTCAACTGTGTATATGAAGTCAGCAATCCCATCATCCAATTAACTGCAAGCCAGTTTCAGATAAAAACACGTAAATTTAGTTATGATGAAAACCAAAAGTTCACATGCCCTGACTGCAGTTAAGTGCAGCATTCTCCAAACTAAAACAAAAACCAAGTACCATTACAAACAAACAAAAAAAAAAAAACCAACAAAACAAAACCAAATCAAAACCCAAACCAAAATGAAGCAAAAAAAACCAAAAAACCCACAAACAAAAACCAAAACCAACCTAACAGGCCCAAGATTTTATATAAGGAAAAATAACTACAAAAAGCAGTTTAACATGCACCAGTGTCTCTTCAGGGAGGCAAACAGAGCAAGACTTTTCCTCTCTGGATACAAAGACAGTTGCAATAAGGAACACCTCTGCACTAAGCCTATGCCAGAGACACACGGGGTGTGGGAAAAACAGAGATACAGACATTTTGCAATCACACCAGAATGACACCAAACTGAAGTAAAAGGGTAAGAATCTAACCCTATGCAGCCAAAGTAACATGTTTTTTGTGGAATCTTAGGAAGGTAGTTGAACTATTTTAAATGTCTAAAAGAGCAATTATAGAACAAGTTTGACTTTGTCTTTGTGCCACAAGATGCTGGGTGAAGGGCATCCTAAGAGAGAGGGCAAAGAGCTCCCCCAGACAAGAATAAGGTCAATAAACTCCACCCAATCTCACTCATGCTCCTTCCAGCCGCTCAGCAGCATCCAGATGTAGCCTCTATTGCACAAAAGCAATGATTCTGAGTGAGTGCTCTAAGAAACAACAAGAAAAACATATGTTCCAGTCCGAGTCCAAAAAAGCCACATTGCTTTGCTCTGTGCGCGTGCAAGCAAGGACACATTTGTTCACAATCTGTTAAGACAACAAACTAAGTCAGCTGCTTTGGGTTAAAAACAGCTTCTGCATTAAGGACTCAACTTTAAACCTACAGAACTTAGCACTAACTTAAAACTCACAAATGCTGAATATCAACACAGTGTCAGAAAACTCAACTGCTCCAGTCAAAAAATTAATTTGTAGCTTTACTTCTGTTTTGCATTTGAACTTTTCACTGCATTTCAAAATCCAATGCTCTGCTCTTTCTGCAAAAATCTCTCGATTTCATAACAAAACATTTTTTGATATTGACCATTTGACTGTATTTGTTATTCATATTCCCCTTCAAAAGAACACATTTTTTACATCACCTTTTTATAAAAAGGCAATTGACCTTTCCCACCTCATTCTGAATGTCCAGTGGGAACCACTATTCAGTTAGAGAATGCAACAGCAAATTGTTTGCAGCAGCGCAGTCTCAATCTTTTTCCAAGCTTCAAAACAACAAAAACAACAATACACCAAAAACAAAACAGAAGAAAAAACCAAAACACACAAAAAACAACAAACACTCGAACAAACCACAGCATAGATATGGTTTTTCAGTCACTTTCCATAAGGGAACAAAACAAACTATAGCATGTCAAGCACTGCTTTCCCTTTTAAATCTGTAACTGCAATCAGTTAACTTGAAAACAAACCAAAAAACAGTCCCACTGCCTTGGTTGTCAACTGCCTTCGTCAATATCTACACTTTCAAGAGCGTCTCAGCCCACGTTCCTACATTTAGGATTAAAGCCCAAGAGAAATATTTACATCTGTTGTACACGCCCAGCAGAACTCGGGTCCAAATCATGTTGGGAAAGGTTCAGACTGAGTATTTATGGCTTAAAGAAAGGACAGATATTCTTGATGCCCTAACACTAGGTTGTTTCATCAAGACTGAGACTGAACTGAAATGAAGAGCTTAGATCTGAGATACAAAGCTGAGCAATCACATATTGAACAGAGTGTTTGTCTGATGCAAACACCAGTCAGAGGCTGGTTCTCAGCGCATGCAGAGACTTACTGTTAATCACATTAGCCCAAAGGGCTCACGTTTCCTTGCAGGTAGCCAGGCTACCAGAACTGCAGAAGCTGGGTAACAAAAACCTCAAACACATAGATCTAACAAAGAGACATTCCTGGCTTTCAGGGGAATTTACTTACCCATCAGTTACAGGGAAAAACAAAACACCTAGGAGAAAGCCCTTCAATTGCCCAATTCTTTTATTTTTAATTTTTAACATAAGTGGGTTGCACAAACTGTTTTGGGGATAATAAAAGATACAGCAGGAAGCTTCTCAGCTGCAGGAAAAGCCAGGTACAGTATCCCCTTAAATAACTTACACTTTTACACATCTAGTATCTACATATAATCAATATACAAGGCTATCAACGAAGCAGCATAAGGACTCTCCATCCTAGCCATGTTATTCATCAGAACTCAGGGGTAATAAAAGGACCAAATGAATATCGTAGACAATAGGATCTCCAAAAAAAAGAGGACTCTGAAATTATGAACATAAGGCAACAGACCTTAATATCATATGTCTACACAAGCAGCTTCACAGATTTGGTAGAGTAATCCTGATTTATATTGATTGAAGATGTAGCTCAACAGCCATTTCCCATTTCAAGCCAGTAAAGAGCTATAATCCTAAAGGCCAAGCAAGGTGATACACCTTTAATTGCATTTGCTGTATTACAACCAGGCAGTTTAAAAAACAACTTTGATGCGAACCATAGTAATTAGTGCTTCTTTCACAGAAGTCTCAAGGTTTCAGTGGTTGCAATGCAGCACCCTCACTGGAACCAAAGAGATGTTATTGCAAGAGAGACCACTATTTAAACAAAGACGTTTGTTCTTCCTCTCTTCATGATGCTATCTTATCACAGTCCAAGTGTTTTATAGCAGCACACTGAAATTATGTGTAATAAACAAGGATGTTCAAGATAAATTCTAAGAGTTATAAAGCAAATACTTCCTTTCTCTGTAAACAGTATGACTGAGCCCACTTCTTGAAGAAATCAAGCTATATTTATATTCATCCTCTTGAAATGCTACAGGCAGCCATAGAAGGCTAAGTTTATAATAAATTGCTATATTTGGAAACCTTTGTTGCTAAGCATCTTCTAACATTCAGTACAGTTTATACCATTCATGTCCCTGCTACATAATTAACATTTCATGTGTTTAAAAAAAAAAAAAAAAAAGTGCAGTGCTTATCTTTGTCTTTAAATCAAAACCATTATATTTCTTAGGGAATTAATAAAAAGCCTGCGTGGCAAATTAATTAAAGCAGAAGCAACAAGATCAGGGACATACAAACACTGACAATATGAATAAGGATATGGCAGAGTCTTTCTTCTAGATACTGCCTCTGCTTGAGATAAAACAATTTGGAAGGCAGCTGTTCACACTAAAAGGTAGTCTACTAAGTAATTTAGGACACAGTAGACCTCTCCCAGTCTTAAGAATATGACTCTTAGCTGCACACATAGCTAAGCCCTTGTCAAGAATTCTGTGCATGTTAATCCCTCAGAAGACACTCAAGTCCTCAAGAGCCTACCACAAGGAGCCCGTTGCAAGGTGATGCCCACATGTTCAGCACCCATCAAGGTATTTGCAGGTTTTCCATACTATGCTGCTAACCTACATGAAAGTATGCAGTTAATTGTGGAAATGCAAGTATATTGCTAGGCAGTAGAGGGTCACAGCAAATCCCAATTTCTCCAACAGAGTCACTACAGGTAATGTAACATTGGACAGAGATGATGTACACTAATTCTGAAAGCATTGCATCTAAGCTAGTGATACTTGCCATGTCAGAAATACCAGTTTTACATTTAGTTCTGCTGGAAGGACCATAGTTGTTTGTAAAACAGACAAATAATACTTGCTCAGCATGTGAGAGGGGATGATAGATACATTTACACAACTGATGCCTGTCACCCTGATGTCAACTCTTGCAACAATACTGTAAGCTTCATGATACCTAGCATTCTTCCTATGAAGTCACAAAGTTTTGCAGTTTCATTTTGTAAGAAGCTAGAACTGTATCTTTAGTAGAGGAAAAGGTGGCATTGGAAAACAAACTCACTCATATTTTTGAAATTCAGCAGATCAAATAAAAAGCACTCTTAACTGCTAAGAAGACAGATATATATATATTTCACAAATGCTTTGGTCATAATACCCTGTTTGGAAAAGTCAAGAGCACACTGCCCAGATTCTCCGGGTTTCTTGTCCACTTCTCCTTTCCTTGCCCATTCCAGCATACATAACACTGCAAGTCTGTACACACCGTCTACACAGGGCCTAGAAACACTCGGTGAAAGCTGAACATTAAAGGCTCCTAAAACTTCTTAATGACTGCTATGAAAACGTACAGAGTTGCTGAACAGAACAGAAAACTTGCCTGTCTGACCCCAGAAGCACCACCAAGCAATTCCTGCACTGGAGAACAACTAACTTCTGCCAAGAAAACAGATGGAATATGTTTAACTCTGCAATAGCTATCTACTTTTCACATGTTCTTCAGAATTATACAGAAGACAAACATCAAAGCTTTTATAATGAAGTAGATTAGAAAACCTAACTATAGATGCAAAAGTGAAATAAAAGTGAAATGTTTGCTTATCATAGCTGTACAATTACTACACGTGTTATGTTAATTACCATTACGAACCCTTGGCTTACATAAGCAGTACATATGCAATACATGTCCTAAAGACCAGAGTTGAAATACAAAGATAAGGAAGGATGAGTCCTTTGGTAATGATCTAAACTTGGTATTAAGACTATAAACATATTTTAACATTTAAACATAGCCTGTAAACTTTTAGGCCTTCCAGCCACAACTCAAGTACCTACAGATATAAATGGGGTAACCAGGACTCAAGTCTCCCAAAGACCACTGCTGCAATACAATTAGCAAGCGACAATAATCTTGTACCAAAAACTGAATGTGTGCCTCTGAACTCAGAATTCCTACTTCTAAATTAGTTTTCTTGTTTCACATGTACTTACACACACATCATGTGGAAGTGGCACAAGCAAACTTAAAATTTGTAAAAGAACTCTGAACTCAGATACTGCCTGAACACTAAGCATTTTGGTTATTTCGAAATGTGCACCAGCAGTTAACTATATGCTTGTATCACAGTTTATGTTGCAATATATACGAAATTTGAGGTTCAGTTCTGAGCCCTACGTTACCAAAAGGTTATTGACAAACTGGAGGGAGTTCAGAGAAAATCAACATGATTTCTCAGAAGGCAGGAAGGACTTATTTATGAGGAAAGATTAAAAGAGCTAAATATTTATAGTTTGGCTCAGTAATGAATGAGGAGGTAGAGGACATGAGAACAGCCTAGAGATATATGCAGGGTGTAAACACTAAGAAGGGAGAGTGAATGTGTTATACAAGGATGTAAATAGAAATAATGGGATAGAACTAAACAAGGAAAACTTCAGCTGAGTATCAGAGAGCATTCCTGGAACACAAGCTATCTTGGCCCACAGTTCCGTTTCTTGAGTGAAGCAACAGAAGTCCATTGCTTGGAACGACAAACAAGACTAGACAAAACACTGGAAAATCTGCCATATGAAATAACCTTGCTCTGCTGATGAGAACTATTACCCCATAAAAGCTAGTCTTTTCTAAGTTTAACTCCAGTGAAAGCTCTAATATTTTACACAGTGTTGAAAACTTAATATAAAAATTGGTATTCAAGAGCTTAATCAGAAAAAAAGAATCCAACTGAGATTGTCCCTTAACGATGAGCAACTTAAATTCAGTTTATGTCATACTCCAACAGAATCATGCTTCTGCAACTCTTCAAAAAATACATGTGGGCTACTAAGAGTTAACTGCACTGGACCGTACTACCCCCAGCAGAGGTCACTCCAAGTTAACAAATGACAAGGAAATGTTAACAGCATTGAAGAACAAAGATCAATAGAAAGGAGACATTCTCTTTCCCCCATTCCCAGTATTAGCTCTGGATGAAAAGCTTTCATATCGTCCTGCAACCAGTCACAGGTAGATGCCAGAAGTTTTGGCTCTAGATAGCAGGTAATATTCAATTTTCACAACATTCAAAACTTCCTTTCTAAAGGGCCCTCATTAAGTGCATAAATATCACCGATTTGCAGCTGGATTATGAAGTATCCAGAATCTATGTGCACAAGGAAAGCCCAGGCTGGGTCATGTTTGGAACTGAAACCACAACATTTCTCACTGAAAGTTTTAGATTACATTAGTTAAGTATTCACTACATGAGGACTGTGAGACAAGCAGACTGAGAGGCTTCCAAAAATACACAGAAAGGAAAGTAAAAAGGGAGTTTATCTTTTTGTTATTGTTGTTTGTATATATTTGTTTTAAAATGAACGTTTGCTAACTTAAAACACAGCTTAAAACACAACCGAGGCCAACTGAAGCACACTATAAAATGAATGGTCTGTGTCCATACATATTTTTTTCTTCTTGATCCATACAAAAGTCCATAAATTCATATTTGAGAACTATCCCTTAAAAATTCAGGAAACTGGCAAGTAAAAACCTTGCTGTTCCAGGTGCCATCACCCTTAATAGAACTTCTGTCATCTTCATAGTTAATTCTGATGCAAGAATTAACCGTGCACTGTGCCACTGCCAGAGGAAGCTGTCCCACTGCCAAAGGAAATAAAAGTAACCAGCACATACAGCAAACACATTTGCAAACTACAAGGGAGCAAACACGCATAAGCAGAGCTGAAGAGTCGTATTTTGACTAGCCTGTTTTAAAAGATTTAAGGTCCAACACTTAAACTGTGTAGATGCATTCTAGTAAAATGTAAGAATTGATAGAGTGCACTTTTAATATTTCATCCAAGGAAAACAGAAGCGAACTTGTGTTTAAGTATTCCCTGGAACACACTGAACCCTGGCTGCATAATGTGTGGATAATTCTCCAGGGCTATGCCTGTGGTGGAGGCCAGGGGCACTTCCCAGCCCCCAGCTCTGAGCATGCTGTCTGGCTCTCCCAGGTGCACAAGATCCCCTTGCCTATGTCACAAGCTCCTCATCTGCAGGCAAATGAAATACAGGCACAAAAGAAGGGAGCCACAGTAAACACCCCTCAGGCCCACAGGAACAAGGACCTGCAGGACAACCTGTCCAGCCTGAGTGACTTGGGTTTTTTGTATGGAAGGGGCAGGCTCTAGAGTAGAAAAACCCTCTGGGATATATCAGGTACCTCACTAAACCATTGGTTTACTGACAGACAGCTAGATCTCTAATATGTTAGAACTGGCACAGAGGACTCCCCAGTGTTACTTATCTTGACATTCACTTTCCAAATCTCAAAGGCTTTTTCTGATGTGCCCAGGAGCAGACTGGTGTTCCTCATACTCCATGCTTGGCTATATCTTCTTTGATGCAAAAATTAAATTTCATTGGTTTAAAAGCTATTAGTATAGACTGTGGATTTTTTTTTAAACGAAATAAAGAGATTTACAATAAAGTAAGATCCTAAATAAGATGCACAAATTCTTACCTGCTTCCTTGCACAAGGCTGCTAAGTCTGCACCCACGTAACCATGTGCACTATCAGCTAGTTGTGCCAACTCTGCTGCTGTGAGTGAATGGGGAACTTTCTTGAGAAGCTTTTGGAGTATGTCTAGACGGTCTTGGGCGTTAGGGACTCCAATTTCTATCTCTTTATCAAAACGCCCAGGTCTGCGCAGTGCTGCATCCAGTGCATGAGGACGGTTAGTGGCCCCAAGTACCAAGAGCTGCCCTTCACTGCCCTCCTGAAGGCATCAAACAATGCAAAATACTAATTTTAAAATACAATTAAATGACACACAGCTTATAAACATACTCCTTGCTTACTTTTCCCAACTACGACACACACCAAAATCCTGATGCTATAGAGGAAGAAAGCAAACTTTCCTGAATATATAGCCCACAAATTAGCCCACCCAACCTATCCCTAATTACAATTCAGCAATATTATAAGCTGCACACACATACAGGTAATACGAGAGAACCTTTCCTCCAAGATGCCCTCATTCCGGTGTCTCCCACTTTAATCCCCAACAGCTTACTTTTCTATCTTGCTTTATGTATCAAGAAAGTAAGCACCAAGGAAAGAAAAAGCAGTGTGTAAGCTAAAAGGCTGCTGCACAAAAGGCAGCATTGGCACAAGAACTGAAAGGTATCAGCAGACCTTGAATAAACAAGGTTGGGAAACAAATTATTTAAGGTATCAAAACCAGCAGAGACAGGAGGTTATAAAGCTTCCCGTAGCTACAGTAGGAAAACAGCTCCAGACTGGACAATTCAAACTATCATGCA
Source organism: Nestor notabilis (assembly GCF_000696875.1). Taxonomy (NCBI): domain Eukaryota; kingdom Metazoa; phylum Chordata; class Aves; order Psittaciformes; family Psittacidae; genus Nestor; species Nestor notabilis. The sequence continues at coordinate 165,752 of NW_009928865.1, forward strand.
GAAAAACAAGGAGAAACTTGCAGATTACATAAACAGCACAAAACTAATTTTCATACTTGGACGGATTTCTTTCATGCTTCCTGCTAAAATTATCAATGAAATATTGCCAACTTTGTGGGCTTAATCCATAATGTACTCAACTCAAATTTACTGTTTCTTCAGAAGGCTTTTTTTATGTCCCAAATATTACTATGGCAATCTTGAAATACCTGTTGTTGCCCTTAATAATGCAGCCTACGTATCACCAGAAATATTTTCATGACTTTGATTTCAGAGCAAAAAGAAATCAAGAAAACCTGGATTTGTTCAATGATGGGCTATCGCTAAAATTTCAGTTTTATCTGCAAAACCACAAGAGTAGAAGGCGGCAAAGGGAAGACAGTGAATGGAAGAAAGCTTACTTTCTTTTAATCCCATAGTTATCAGGAAACATTCCCCTCCTATGTCTTCTGCTTAGCACCTAACAAAGCATTAGATTACTATATAAAGTCTCACCTAAGCCTGTTTTCTTTTCTCCCAAATGACTCATCTAAAATTGGCTGCTTTATAGAAGCAAAATTATTTTGTGCAGCTAGTCCCCATACACATTAAATGTTGCAATACAGGCTACTTACTGAGCCAATGCCATCCATTAATGTCAGCAATGAAGCAACAACTCTCTTTTCAACTTCGTTCTGAGCCCCTTCTCTCTTGGGACAGAGTGCATCCAACTCATCTATAAATATAATGGAGGGCTGACTGGAGAGGAAAAAAAAAAAGGGGGAGGGGGGGAGATTAATGTTAAGGTGCTCAGGAAGATTTAAAAAACCATGTCAGAGAAATGTAAAGCTGTTTATGAAAAACATCCAGTTCCTACAAAAATTGACAAGCATCCCACTCCTTCAGGCAACTGAAAGTTTCAACCTTGACCTAAAATGACTAATATATCAAACAACTAATAACTTCAAGATGACCTACCAATCTACTTTTTTATTTCTCTCTCCCAACATGAGTAAAAAGGCAGCAGTTTATTTGCCTCTTCTACAAATACAGTATGTAAGTCTTTTGCTGATGTGTTATGAACACCAATCATCTGGAAATCTAAAGTCTGCCTTAACAAGGTCTAATAAATTTGGGCAGAATGCCAGCCTAATCCAGAGGCATGCTATAGCCAGTACCAACACTAGCTCGTTTAGAGCTGGCTTCCATGACTCAGTACCATGCTACATTGGTCTCCAAAGATAAAACTAGACAGAAAAATTTGGATCCAGGTGAAACTCTGGCTCCTGCTTCCATCTGTTGAAATAAGCATACAATACACTAATGATACAGGTTGAGCGATTTGGCACCATCTACAACAGTCCCTTAAAAAGGGTAGTGTTCAAAAGCATTTACTAGGCACACTAGAATTTCACTGCTTTCCTTCTAGCTAAGATCTATAAAAACAAATTTACTTCCTTTTAAAAACCACTGCAGGAAAAAATTACAGTTCAAAGATTCTTGCAAATGTTTTTCTTTTAAGAACATTAACGCTGGAATCAATACCGCAAATAAGTGGTAAAAGTGAAAATTATCCAAAAGAACATACCACAGGGAAGCTTCAGCAAATATCTGACGTAATCTTGATTCAGACTCCCCATAAAACCTAAAATAATTAAAATACTTCAATAAAAATCTTCTTTTGGTCTTTTCCAGGCAACCTGGAAAACTCCTGCTCACGTGTTCCAAAAAGCCATAGCACATTCTTTCAACATCCCCAAGTACATGCAAATCTACAACAATCTTTATTTCCACAAGGACAAGAAATTAAGGTAAAACGGGACACAGGCAAAGATATAACCATCTTATAACTAGAATGAAACTTCTCTTTTCTGTGTTAGAAAAAAAGTTTACCTATATTTTTTAAAACAAACCAAAAAAACCTGGAGACATTACTTGGTGCAGTGTCACCTTCATTTCAATTATGCCTTAACAAGCCACGCTGCTTGTTGCAGAACTAGCAAACATGAAATTGCAGATGCAGTTTTAATCCCCTCTTTAATTTAATTCTTGCCTTACACAAATTTCTTGGCCAAATCCACTAAACCTCTCTTATTACAAGAAGCAGCATAACTCCTACTGGAGACAACCCTTTCCCATTAGTTTTTTACTTTCTTGGGCAGATAGCCCATAGCCAATTCTACACCTATCCACAAACAGGCAGATACCAGGACACAATTTGAGCTAATATATTTATTGAATCAATGAAAATAAATTGGGTGGACTTACTTGCTGATTATTTCGGGACCATTGATAACTGTAACGTGAGCACCAACCTCATTTGCAATGGCTTTGGCAATCATAGTCTTCCCAGTACCTGGAGGGCCATACAGGAGCACTCCTCTAGGAGGAGGGATTCCTTTCAACAAGCACATGCACACAAACAGAGAAGGAAGTTATTTGTGGTAAATCCTGATCTGAACAACCTGCACTTACACATTTCACTGTCCTGGTTATTACCAGTTATAATTTGACTTCAGCATTAACTTCTTTAACAGACATACCATTTTGATAGAATGGTAGGCTTTCAGTAGGAAGAGCACTCTTAACAGGGCATAGATCTGTATTTTTTAAAGTCCAGATGCTTCTGTTTAAAAAGCAACTATTTCAATCAGTATATTTTTCAGTAGTTCAACATTATAATTCTCCGTATGCATTGTGGTGTTTGTTTGGGTTTTTTTCCCCAAAAAATTATTGGACTGAGTACCTAACATCCATGAATGTGCTTTTGTAAGTTATTAATGATTCTTAGTGTCATTATTACAAATTTCCAGTGTCAGAAAAACACTTCTCTTCAACAGCCAAAAAAAAACCTCGGATAGAAACATTCAGGTACAGAACATAAGGGCCACCTGAAGAACAAGGTACGACTGCGAACAGTTAAAACTGGACAGAAACTACAGGTAACTGCATGAAGTAATATTATGATCCCAGGCAGAGCCCCCCCAGAAAGTTGCAGATCAGAAAAGCCAAACTGCATGGGCACAAACCAAAAACAGAAGATGAAAAATCAGAAAGCAAAAAGAAGAGAAGTTTGACAAAGGACTGACCCTATCACTAAAGGCATTGCTCAAACACAGCCAAAGAAGAAACATCAGCTGGGTACTGCAATACCAGACGGGGAACAATGCTTGAAGGGTAGGTCACATCCGCAGTGGTGATGGAGAATAATAGAACTGGCAAAGACAGAAAGCCCAAATACAAGAAATAAATTGTCTGCTAACTGACACAGGATAGGAGTGTCTTTAAGGAGAGTTACTTTACAACACTCCATTAAAGCATGTGCTGCTCCCTCATGCGGCGCTTCTGGTACTGGCAAGAAATGGAGCTGCTGAACAGAAGGTCTCAGCTCAGCTGGCAGCCTTGCTCCCCATGAGCAGACAAGGTCTCTCGACGTTTTGATGGTTATGAAAGGTTTGTAACTGATGAGGAAACATCAACATCTCTCATGTAATTAATAGAGAATCTGATCAAGCACTTTTGGGACTAAGTATGAAGAACACTGATGCTGAAGCAAACTTTCTGCTAACACAAAATCCTGTGGTGATGCTGAGGTTGGAGGTCAGTGAATCGAGCTGGACCACATGTGGATGAAGATGCCTCACACCATCCCATTGACACCTGCCCATCACACCCAAGCAATGCACAGCAAAGAGCTGCCTGTGTCTTTTGGGAATTTTCCCAGTGATAATCAAAATCACATCCTCTCTAAGCCTATGTGTGGGAAGAGATAAGGGAGAGAAATAAAAAGCCTCAAAGACATCATATTCAAGAAATATGTATAGGTAAAAGCCCTGTCTCACAGTGATCCACACCTAAGCAAGCACAGTGAGCAGACACATCTACTTAATACATATCCATTTGTGATAAATACACAGTACAGAGTTTTATCTTTGCCACAAAAATCCCCAAAGTTTCTGTGTATCTTAGGTATGACTTTATATATGGCAACAGTAACCATATTAGTTTTTCCACCCTAAAGCACACCTACTAAACACACCAAGTAGTTAGTAAACGGCCTCAAAAACTTCCCTAAAGTTTTGCAGGAACCCTACAACACACAGGGATAAAACCAGCAGATTACTTAATCTGACTGAGTTTTTACCAGCTTAAAAAGATATAATTACTTGACTCTACCAGAATAAATCGAAATCTTATGACGACACAAACATCTGCACCTTTTAGATGGCACAAGCACAGAAGTCTTTCCTATTTGCTGTAAATCCTGCTGATGCATGCCTGATTTTTTTTTTTACAGACATGTATTTCTTCCCTACTCAATTATTTTTCATGAGCTAATCATAGCATCTTCACAGTGTCCATACAGTAAGAGTTATAGAACAGCTTGACATTCTTTGAACACACATGTATATCAGACCAGCATTAAATAAAATTCAGTGCATATTCCTGGCATAGCTTGGTTTAAAAAAAAAAAATGAAATAAGGTAAAAGTCATGTTAAAGAAGAAAAACTAGTATAAAATGAAGAAAGCCAACTCTTAGGCATCATACCGTAACTCTTGAACAGTTCAGCTTGCTTCAAGGGCAGTTCAATTGTTTCTCTAATAGTCCTGAGCTGGCTGCTTAGACCTCCTATCATATCATAGGTGACTTGGGATTCACAATCACCATCATCTGTTGCATTGGACCTTGTTTCAATAAAACTGATTTTAGTTCTTGAAGAAATGAAATAAAAAGTGTCTGTATTGCTTATTGCTCCAGTTTTGCCAGTTAGTGGGAGACCTTCACTGCCTCCTTTCCCAGGCAACTCCAAATCATCACTGAGGTCTGCGCCATCTCCCTTGCTGCAGGTTTTCTCTCCCTGATCATCACCTTGACCACTGGCTGTCACAGCAGAACTGGGTGTAAGTGGTGAACTTGGATCCATCAGTTTGCTTGGTGTGCTCATAGATGCACCCTCTGGACTATCATCAATGTCCATCTTGCCGAGCTGGAAGGACAAATCTAACGTACTTGTGTCCAAATCAGATCTTTCAAGGTCTAGCTCATGCACATCACTGGAAATGGCATTGCCCTGGGCAGCCAGCTCTGCACCATCAGTTCCTTTCACTTTCATCACAACGATGCTACAAAGTCTGCCATAGAAGGTAAAAGCCAAGAGGTTTCCTGGTAAAACAATTTTCCCATCTATGGGAAGATCACAAAAACAAAAAACAAAAAGACAACATTTCAATCTACTTTGGCAGCAATAACATTCAGACATTCTTGTATCACAACAATTCTTTTTGAGGAAGCCTAGGGAGTGCTCTAAATAAACATAACAAAAGACACGTAATTTCAGGTAATTTCAATGATCCTTTTTTACACACGCAGACTACTGGATAAACATTCATCAGTATCATATGTATTCTCTTGTACTAAATATCATTAGTTTGAGCCTTTTAAATTTCACACACCATACGAAGGGAGATTATGGAATTAGTAAGAAGTAAAAATTTTCTATCTGCTGCGTGCCTTACAGGTTCACAACAGTTCATGATTCGACAACTTCCTTTGAGAGTCGTGGCCTAACAAAAAGGCAAGGTTTTAGCCTTTGCACTAACAGAGAAAGATTAAGCAGTGTGATCTGAACACACCCTACAGGCACAAAAAAAACCAAAGGCAGACGTGTAAACAAGATTTAGTATTTCCAAACTCATAAATTTGGATTGCAGATTGTTTCCTGCTTCTTAGTGTAGCAATACTGTTATTAATTCCTAAATCAGAACATTCCCTTTGAGTAGAACAATATGTAGTGAGTGCTTTGAGTAGTGCTATCTTCCACAGCTTAACTGGCTTTTTTTGCCTTATTTATACTTATGTACCACCCAATACAGAGCAATTTTTCTCATTTACCGCGAACATAAAAAAACCAAATATTAATTCAGAGTATGGGATTTCATGTTAATATTGATCCCTTATCTTGTTTTTAAGGCAAACAATTGCCTTAAAAGTTTCAAAAGAGAAGCAACAAAACTTGTACCTAGGTTTCTCAGTAGACAGACAGACATTTCCTCAGCATTAATGGTGGCATCTTTGTCACTGTGGTAGGAAAGAAAAAAAAAAAAAAAAAAAAAAATGAGTATTTTTCCAAGCAGTAACTACTTCAAAACCAAAAGAGTCCACACCACGAAGGCACCAGGATAATAAATATCACCTATTTTATAGGATATGATTTAACCCTACAAACAGAAAAAAATGGATGAGCGCTTGTCAGTCTTCGTATCAATCATATATCATCTTAACTCTGAGTATTAGACACATAGCAACAAAAGAAGCATGCATATTGAATTCTGAGTTAGTTTTTCTATACATAATGCTGTAATAAGCAGTATCATAACTTATATTTACCATTTTTTAAGATCAAAAATATGAAACGCACACTTCTCATCTCACCAGGCAAAACAGCCATTGCTGCACTTACTGAATTAAAAAATATTACAGTTAAACTAAGTCTCTTCCAGCCCTGCAAACACACATACACATCTTTTATTCATGAAACTAGCACCTTCAGCACTTGCTAAACACGCGTGCCTTAAGCACTGCACATCCACTATCAAAACAGTACAAATGGTCTCTACAACACATTTTCTAATCTTTTATTTAACCAAGTTTAAGTAACTCGACAGATAAGCCTTAAGCCTCACCAGCCCTGGCCATGCCTACAGCATTTTCTCAACTGGGATTTAACACACAACTGAACAAATGTGCTCTTACCCAAAGCAAGTGAAAGGTAAAAGGTGTCTTGTGAGATTGTCTTTCTCCAATGTTTATTAAAGTATTTTGTCACTAAGAGCACGGACATCATTATCTCTCCCTACTCCTCAGATACACTGCAATGTAAGCCAGTGGTGGCTTATCCGTACAACCTTTTCCTGTTTCACTTGCAGCTTTACCTTTCATTAAAGCCCATTAAACTGTTTTTTTTCAGCAGTTTCTTAATTCCGTCGGATTTAACCCCCTCAGCCAATCTGTACGAGCCTCACACATTAGCCTTTCTGATTCACAAGATGTTGTGACTACATCCATTTTGCAGAGAACTGTCCACAATCTTCATAAGCACTTCCTGAAAAGTATTACAAAGAGCTAAACAGTTACAGCTACTGCAAATAAAAGTCTGATCAACGGGGGGCGCGCTAAACCTAGAAATAAGCCCCTCTTTCTCAATTCTACTGGTAAGACAGTAACTTGTGGGAAAGAGGCGTTTTATGCTAATTTAGAGGAGCGCACTCAAAGTATCATAGACCTTAACACTCGGTGAGGTTCTGGGGTCTGAGGTTGGGGATTGACTTTTTTTTAAAAAAAAAAAAGGCTAAATTACGTATGCAAGCAACTACCTAGAGGTATTAATTTGCAGAGAAGGAACCACAACTGCAAAGAGTCTAGAAACTGAGGCCGTACTCAGATAATGGGATTGCCATTTCTCTTAATAATTTATATGCTTACATGGTTGAATGGCACTAAGGCTTGTAATAAGTGACCAGGCTTAAAACAGACCAGTTGCAGTTTTCTTTTTTTTTTTTGTCCTCCTACAGTAATTCTAGAAAAACAGTCATTTATATGACTTGTAATCTGGTGGTACACATGTATGACAACCCTCAGAGCCTGACTTTTGACTGGCCAAGAGGGAAACCTCTGACTGTGGAACAGTTTCCAAAGAAAATTACAGTAATCAAATATTTCTGAAGCTACATGCAATTCCTCTGACCTCATCCTTAGCTTATATTTCAGTAAAAGACTCAGCTTTGAAGAACGAACGCATATTAACATGGGGAAATATAAGTAGATTATGCATAATTATTTAATATAATGTGGGGTTCACTTTTTAATGAAATGACTGTTTTCAAACACTTCTGTAACCAAACAGTATGTAATAATAGTAAAACTTTCTATAGGATTAAATTAGCCATATCAGAAAGATATCTTTTTTGCATTTTCTGGTGAGGAGAGAGGCAGAGAGGGCAAAGCAAGCTGATGCCAGGAAGTCAGCATATAATGTGCAGCCAAATTAACAAGTAAAACTGTAATTAAAGTTAAGTTGGTTATATTCCTGACACAAAGCAAGACTGCCTCACCAGCATGTCTGAGAGTCAGCCCACTGGAAAACAGCATCTTCCCCTTAAAATGGACAACGCCACGTTTGAAAACAGAGGCTTGACGGGGAAGTGAAGTTAATTTACAGAAATTGAAGTGTTGGCACATTTTCAAAGTAACTGTAAAATAACTTTATCTAGGAATTAACTATAATCAGATTCCGCATCAACCCAAACGCTGACTCTGTGGAATGTTTTGAGAATGACAAATACAGGAAGTCATTCTGCAGATGAGGTAAAATGCTAATTTCTCAAAGCATTCACGATTTCAAGACAACTGCGATTTGTACCTTTGCTTCTTTTTTTGGACTGAATTTCATTTAAAAAAGAAACACCTCAGAATTTCCAATCCTAAAAAAATATTCCAGTAAATAAAAGCAGAGCACAAAGCCACACATATACAAAAGGCAAGTTTTGAAAAGACGTGGTTAGAAAAAAAATCACTCTCCCCAGCCTGTCAGCCAGTATTTCCCTTAACCACAACAGGACTTTTCACCAAGAGCTTCTCAGATAGCAGTGTGTAGCATACTTCCTAATGACAACAGCAGCAACACAGGCTCCTTCTAACCTGACATCAACTATACACAGAGAGATTACCCTCAGCCTTTACAAGTGACACACAAGTTCAACGAATCTGCCTTGATCGTGCAGTTACACACCTTTGCCTGATGCAAATGCAGTGCAGACAGCTTGACCTCTGCTTCAGGAGGTGCGGGGCTATCGTTACTATACATTAATTTAACGTAAAACAAAGAATCTCTTAAGACTAATGAGCTTAATGTCATTATGTTCCTCACAACAGCACCTCAGTTGAGATTTTGTACAACAGCTGAGCCACTCCACTGCCCACAGAGGAGGGAGCAGTTAGCAGCAGTAACCCAACAGCTATTAAACTTTAATCTTAACCCTACAAACGTCTGCACATGTTTGATTTTGTGTGGGTACCATTACCATCAAAGCAAGAGAGAAAAATAGCATCTTCTAAGAGATAAGGGTCTGCTGTGCAAAGCGGACACCTCACTAGGTTATAAGTTCCATACCTCAACTTCACATTGATTTCCTCTGCCTGGATGACTGCACCAATTACAGGCTGCACAGTGACAGCATCACCCAGATTTACTTTCAGGTTCTTCTGTGTGGTTTCACTCAATCCAACTTTCCCGCCTGGAAAGCCTGTGGTGGGCCAAGCAGTACAGACCTAGGAAGAGGTTCGAAGCAAACACCTGTCAGTTGAGATGGATTTTTCTTCCCACCATTTCCAGTCCCCCACTTAGGAGAAGCAATGTTTTGTTATGAAAAACATCTGCTGAGGGAGAAGAAGGATTAGGTTAAAACCTGGTGCCACAGAGTAAGGTACCAGTAGCACTGAGTTCTTAAGGTATGATCCAAGGCACTTTTCAAGAAAGAAGGGGTTATATTTTGCCTACAAAGGAGATAAAAAATTCCACCAAGACTCTACACATTCTGCAGATGACCCAAAAGCATACACTGGAAGAAATGCCTCAAATCAATGAAGAAAGAAAAGGGCTATACTCTTTCTTCGCAAATAAAACATGCGTATGCATATATATCATACAAAATATAATACATATATTCACACGTGGCATACATTTCTGGGGAAAAAATGAGTACTGAGAATAAAGATGTAACTACAGTGTAGAAAACATGGATAAGCCCATTCACTGTCTTTCTCAAAGCATGCTCCATTTCGGTCCCTGCTGAATACAAGAGAAACATGCCGAAAGCCCCAAGAAAGCACTTGTAGGAATAAGAAAGAGTCTTACCTCCTGTCGCCCACCTGCAGAGGTAATCAAGACTGGACGACCTATGCATACATCTGCAGACTTCATGCTGCTCAGTGACAGCTGGGCCAGGGCTCTTCGCAACATTTTTGGAACTTTATCATCTCCTAATATTTCCAGGGAAAAAAACGCAAACAAACAAAAACCCCAAACATCATTCTCCTACCTGTCAGATTAATTCAGTGTTTCTCACACTAACAAAACCCTCCCAAGCCCCCACGAAAGGAAGCACCCAGCCCTGAGGGCAGCGCAGAGGCCACCCTGGGGTGAACTGCACTGTAAGGTGAAAGTGTTTTCCACAGGCCTGAAGACACCCACGGCACCACGGATTGACAGATTTTCCATCCCGTTTTAGCTAACGAGAAACAACCAAACAAAACCCCCACAAACAAAACCAATCACACGGGGCTCAGCCGACCTTGCCCGAGAGACACCCACTCTCCCGCGGGGCCCGTCTCCCGAGGGGC
>NW_009928866.1:0-36559 GCF_000696875.1 Nestor notabilis
ACGTGGAGGTGAAACTTGGGTGGCCAGGCCTAGGCGGTGAGGGTGCCCCTCGAAAGCTCCCCAGAAGGGCTGCGGTGGCTCGGGGCGGATCTCGGTATCTGTAGGTATCCAGGGGGAGTCTGCTCAGACCTTTTCCTGCAGAAGCCGGGAGTAGGACCGGGTTGTCCAACATCTAATGCTAGTGAAGGCGTTGTTAACTCTTGTGTTGAACTCGGAGGCTGGAGTATGTCCTTAGGCTGACCTGTTTAAGAACACTGGTCCAAAGTTATTGGTTCTCTTGTAGATGTAACATCTAAGCTGATGGTTTCTGCACGTATAGAAGAAAGGAGAAATAATCTTAGAAAAATGCAAGTATAAGGTTTTTTGAGACAGCTTCCCCCCAAATGAAGAACATCTTAGCCAATCTGACTATTCATAAACCACTATGTGTGGACAGCTTAGGTAGGATAAGCTTTATGTGCAGTAGCCTTTTTAAGCATAGGAGAAAGAGGTGAAAAGTATATACTTCTGAAGTTACTGCAACCATGCGCACTGCACTGAAGAAAGGAAGTGCTCTTATCAGAGATGGAATGTTTGCTCATTATATGTAACTTCTTTGGGCTTGAGCTTCACATGCACAGAGCTCCAGTGGTGAAATGTCGTGGTAACACTGAAATAATATCTGTTGTTCTTTGAATGTAGCAGTAATATGGAGACTAGTGTTAATTAGGAGAGGGACTTTTTACAAGGACATTTAGTGATAGAAAAAGATAATGGCTTCAAGATGAAAGAGGGTTGATTTAGATTAGATATAAGGAATACATTCTCTGCTGTAAGGGTGGTGAGATACTGGAACAGGTTGCCCAGAGAAGCTGTGGCTGCCCCATCCCTGGCAGTGTTCAAGGCCAGGTTGGATGGGGCTTAGAGCAGCCTGGTCTAGTGGAAAGTGTCCCTACCAATGGCGGGGGGGTTGGAACTGGATGAGTTATAAGGTCCCTTCTGACCCAAACCATTCTGTGATTCTAATGAAAGGATGAATCATATAGGATTAGTTTACCTATCATGTGATGAATTAAGAGAAAAAGATTTCAAATATACTTAAGCATAAAAGAGTTTAGAGATTATATTTCAATGATATTACAATATTCATAGAAGTGGGGGTTTATTTATTTTTCATTTTTTAAAAATAGGTTTTTGTTATTGATGGCCTATGTTGCAGAGTCTATATTATACTTCTTTTGCTTGGACCAGATTTGCTCTGATTTGCTCTGATCCTCATCCAGTCTTAAGCATCTAAATACAAATTTTCAATTATAATGCAATGAGAACATTCATCCCTGGCATGATTTTAAATACTAAACACGGGTCTGTTAATTTAAATATCACTGTAAAGGTTCATCAACATTTGAAAAATAAATTTATCAGGAAACTGAATCTCTGACTACATAAAAAAAAGTATTCCATTGGTTTTTTATTTTACATCTGAGTAAAATTTTATCTCTTTATATTAAAAGATTTCTGGTTTGTGTAATTGCACAGGGGATTCTGTTTGTTGTTATCTAGGAGGGGATGAAGCAGTATGAGTAATGGGTCAGGCACTCCCCTAAGATGTAACTGCTTTAGACAAATGTTTTGTTAGTATCAGCAACTCCTAGTTAGAATCCCTTGGACAACTGTAAAAATGACAGTGTGAAGCTGATGCTGTTTTCATAGTTGCAGCTGCAGAAAGAGGTAATGGGTCCGATTACTCCTGTGTGAATAAAGGAACAGCTAGGGGAGGAGAGTCTTTAGAGCAGCCAGTAAGCCTTCCACAGCTGAGGGAAGTAAAAATTGGATAAGGAAATAATTTTGAGACTGCTAGTAATTGAGGCTGAAGTATAGAAACCTGAAGTTTGAGACTGTTCCTGGTAACGTAGTATTCACTTTCACAGCAGTCTGGGAGAGGACATGGCTTCTTGCCAAGGCATTGCTCATAGCTCTGAAACCGCTGAGTCTGACAGCACATCTGAAAGTCTGCTTGCTGAAGACAATGCCTGCATCTGAATGTGGTCATCTGCTTTTAGGTTTCCGCATCAGAAAACGTTGGCAGTAATCTTAAAAATAGATGAAGTCTGAAATAGGTCTTAACTCTAGTTTATATAGGGGTTTTTTTGGTTTTTTTTTTTTTCCCCAGATTCATTGAAATGTCAGAACTGGAACTAAATATTTTTTAGAAATAGAACTCTACCTTTTACTTTAAAAAGTCATATTTCAGAAGCTGTCATATCAGTCCTAACTAAAAATCCCCAAACTTGTATTTAAGCTTTGTATTGCTTCTGATGGATGCTTCTTTGAATGCGACATTTACAGAATTGAATAAATATGGCAACGATTTTATTGGAGTACAGAAATGAAAACCAGGTCAAAATTTGACAGTTTGAGGATACTTAGAGAGGGAAACATGTTTGTTATTATCGTTACTGGAAAGTTTGGCTTCTTGTCATTAGCCTACAGAATCCATTGTAAAAACTGTGGCCTCTCTAAAGGAAGAAAATCAATTTTAGACAGCTAGATGAAGTAATAGAAACTTGCTGGAATATTACTCAAAGCTTCATTAGACGAGGAGCAATTTGGTACAGGAACAAATGCGTGTCACCTGGTCATGAATTAACTCCCTCAAATCTCATGAGATGGGACATTTGGAAATGTCTTGGGTATTAGTACTTGTGGAAAAACCTTCCAGTAAGAGTGAGGATCAACAGCCTAGCTGCTTTTGAAACATAGACAGCTGAAAATATATGAATTACTTTGTAAGCTGTCCTAACCTGTAAAAGTAAGAATACTGATGATAAGGCATCTATCATTATGTTGCTGTGTTGATGTCTTTTATCTTACAGTATGTAAGCAAAGACTTACTTAAACATAATTATCCCTGATCATATAGTTGGGCAACAATAGCTGTCTGTTTTCTTTGTATTTCTAATAAGTGAGTGAGAGTTCTCCAGTAAGCTAGACACTACAGGAACCACATTTCCAACACAAGGCATTGTCTGTATCTACAGACAGCTGTATTTTATATTCAAAGAAAGAAAGAAAAAAAAAATCCTAGCTCTGCTAGTTCTGAGGCTGTGTTGTCATGACACAGGTGGAAGTCAACTCTACTGTTGCTTTGATAAATTTTCTTTAATCTCTGTAGTAATGTTGAGATCATCTTCCATACTTTTCTCTGCAGGATCCCAGATATTTGATTTCACTTTTTCCTGTTTTAACCATGTAGTTTCTTTATATATCCAAATGCAAAGGTACTGCCAATCTTTTAACTCCTTTTACTCTTCTTTTGGACCTTCTAAAGTCCATTAATCCAGGCCTTTCAATAATTTCTGGCATTTCAGCTTTCTTCAAATTTGAATTATATATACTTTTATTTTGTATGCATTCAAATTGACCTGATAATAATAGTACTTCTTTTTTTAGTTAACAGGATCAGTTCTAGAAAGATAGTTGTGTCTGTTAATTTGCATGAACTTTGACATTTTACCTCATCTCTGTTGTAATGACTACTTTATAGTGTATTTTCTCTGGGTGAGGCTCTTCATTTTTCTCATTTTTTTAAATTTAACTAGAGAACGGAGAAAATTCATCAGCTAATCAGGTTGCTTTTTTTTTTTTTTTTTTTTCTTCCTACTGGAGCTCTTTTGTTGGCTCTTGGAAGCACTGAACTTCACATCACTGCTTCCAATGCAGGAGGGACTGCTTGTGCCTTCTCTGGTCTCTCTCACCTACCCAGCTGTGGTATAACACCTCCTTTTCTTACACTGTGGATTCTATGTAAACATGGTGCTTCCATCTATCTAAAAATTCTGTCTGTCTAATTTCTGACCTGAGCTAATGGTCAGTGGGCTTGTTTTTATGTTCTTGGCTTTGCAGTTGTGTATTCTCTGATTTCCTGTGTTACAATCTATCCATTATATCCTTCTTCATTTTAATTTTAAGCCTTAGGGAGAAGGGTATTAAAGTGTTGGAGTTCATAAGCAAGATGTAAATTTGAGATGCTCTGTGGGGCTTCACATACGTATTGACTGGTTTGTCCAAGTTTAACTCCTTGTGTTTGCTGAATTAATACAGATCATTATGAATTCAACTAGTGCACTGCTCAGTGCGTTGATTTGGCTATTTAAATCAGTGTTATAGTGTTTTCATGTAACATCGTTGGTGTTCAGGTGTATGCAACAGAATGTTATTACTTTGTTAGAGCTGCTATAGACTATTGCAGACAGATGAGAAATTCTTTGTGTCTCACTGGTAGAATCTTTATATTTTTATTTATTTTAAAAATGTTGCACTGATTTCTTCACTGAGCTTATCCTATTGCCTAATTCAGTTGCTTACAACTAGTTGAAGATCTTGAATTATTATAAGTGTCAGATATTGCTATTTTTTAAACAGTTCATCACAGGCTGGTAAAAAACATGTCTCTCTATTTGAAACAAGATGGATTTAATCAGGAAACTTTATAGACTAATCCTAGATCTCTGAATTTTAGTGGCGTCTAATAGCAAACCCATGAAATACAGGCAGCCACCTGTTTGTGGTTTACCTGTTTGCCTTGTGTCTTGCTCTGTCCAGATGGCCGTTCTGGAAAACATGTTAACATATTGTAAAATAATCTACCAAATTAAGTAGTGGTAGCGGCAGTAATGATCCAAACGTCTGTAATTTACATGATATGCTGCCACAGTGTCATCATTGAAATTACTGGTTCTCCTGTACAAAACTTCAGGCAGTACCTTTTCAAATAAGTCAATTTTCTTACCTCTGACTAAATGAAAGCGATGTAAATAACATACTTAAAATTGTAAACACACATATTGCTCTGTGTACATGAGTATACATGAGTTTGAACCCATTACCCCTTGTCCTACCACTAGAGTCCCTAATGAAGAGTCCCTCCAGCATCCTTATAGGCCCCCTTCAGATACTGGAAGGCTGCTATGAGGTTCCACTCAGCCTTCTCTTCTCCAGGCTGAACGGGCCCCACTTTCTCAGCCTGTCTTCATAAGGGAGGCGCTCCAGTCCTCTTATCATCCTCGTGGCCCTCCTCTGGACTTGCTCCAACAGCTCCATGTCCTTTTTATGTTGAGGATACCAGAACTGTACACAACAGTCCAAGTGAGGTCTCAGGAGAGCAGAGTAGAGGGGCAGGATCACCTTCTTTGACCTGCTGGTCACATTTCTTTTGAGGCAGCCCAGGATACAGTTGGTTTCTGGGCTCAAGCGCACACTGAAGCCGGCTCATGTTAAACTTCTCATCATTCACCACCCCCAAGTCCTTCTCCACAGGACTGCTCTGAATCTCTTCTCTGCCCAGCCTGTAGCTGTGCCTGGGGTTGTGCCGACCCAGGTGTAGGATGTTGCACTTGGCTTGATTAAACTTCCTAAGGTTGGTATTGGCCCACCTCACAAGTGTGTCAAGGTCCCTCTGGATGGCATCCCTTCCCTACAGCATATCAACCAAGCCACACAGCTTGGTGTCGTTGGCAAACTTACTGAGGGCACTCAATCCCACTGTCATGTCACTGACAAAGATATTGAAGAAGACAGGTCCACACTGATCCCTGAGGGACACCACTTGTTACTGTTCTCCACGTGGACATTGAACCGTTGACCACAACTCCTTGTGTGCAGCCATCCAGCCAGTTCTTTATCCACTGAGTGGTCCATCCATCAAATTGATGTCTCTCCAGTTTAGAGACAAGGACATCGTGTGGGACAGTGTCAAGCGCTTTGCACAAGTCCATGTAGATGAGGTCAGCTGCTCTGCTCCTGTCCGTCAGTTCCATAGCCCCATCGTAGAACGCCACCAAATTGGTCAGGCAGGATTTCCCCTTAGTGAAACCGTGTTGGCTGTCACCAGCCACCTCATTGTTTTTCATGTGCTTTAGCATACTTTCCAGGAGAATCTGCTCCAAGATTTTGCTGTCTATCAGTAATTTTTCTTCTTAGGAATTCTGGACCACTGGGAGATGCTTCTGGAGATGCTCCCGTTTGATAAAGACATCAAGAAAAGCCCTTCTGTCCCTTTTGATTTAATGTGGTCTGAAATCCTGGGCCTGCTCTGTTGTCTAATCTATTTTACCTGCGTGCAGGAAGTCATTGTGGGCTAAAAGATATTATTATTCATGGTGCCTTATACTTGACATCTGCAAGGATGTCTGTATCTTTTAGGTATTTCATTAAGAGTTTAAATGTTGTGTAAGAGAGGTAACCTTTTCAATTGCCTTTGGAGGATAGGACTTGTTTAAAATGCTAGGACGAGAACCTAAAGTATCACTAATAATCTCAGTGAAACAGATTTTGGCAATTGCTCTGAGAGTGCACATGAAAATCCCCCATCTGAGCTAGGCTATGTTCAGGCTCCAGGGATGTGTATTACATTGGGGGATTAAGGAGTTAAATGTTTTTGCAGTTCAATGCCATATGTCTGCATTCAAGTTAATCTAGTCAGAGGTTGCTCTGCAGTCTTTCTCTTTGCAATTCCCCTTCTCTGTACCCAAATTAGTAGCTGTGCAGGTGCTAGGTGAGCCACCCAGGGAACTGACAACCTGAAAGCTGACTCTCCTTTTTTTGCCCAGGCTGGCTCAGCCCAAAGCTTTACGCAAAGTCATTTGGGTAGAAGGGAAGAGATGATAACGGGTAGCTGGGCATTGGGGCAGGGTAAGGTTGAATCTGGAGTTTTATGTTTGATCTTGTCATCATGGAGCCACAGTGCAAGCATAGAAGGTGAATGGTTTGGTTGGATATGCTAATGTAATGGCTGGATACGTAAAGGCCTTCAAGTTAAGACAACAAAATTTACCAGGAGTAGAATGCATGTGTGTGAAGATTGTTTCTAATTACAGAGCGCATAAAGAGGTGAGATTCCAATATTGCTGTTTCTTCAAACTCAAAACCCTTTTAATGATCACTGGTATGAAAAGAACTTCATTTTCAACTGGACCTTTCTGAATCACTTTGAAACATGTAATAACTGTTCCTGTGCTAATTCTTATGTTGGATTCTTCATTATAGAGAATTTGAGCAGAGAAGTTCTGACTTACTCCAAGTGGTCTTTCCTGATGAAGAGCACAAACTGGTAATTTGTGTGATAGCCTGCAGCAATCTTTTTTCCTAACTGCATCCTATGGCCTAGCTCTTTGCATGGAAGAGTTTTGAGCTATGCTTTGAAGTGGAAATTATAACTCAATTATGTGTCTTTAAACACACTGGAAATAAGTATGCGGATAAACATATACTGAGTTTAAACAGACTGTGTGGTTCAGCTTTGTTAGAACTTTTTAAATGAAACAAATTTTTGTCTCCTTTATATGGAGATGCACTATTACTATGCATGTACTTACCCAGTGTATCAAATGCTTCCTAGTTGTTTGAAGATTTTCTTTATAAAATATTTAATAGCTAGGGGCTTTGTAACTATTACTTAGCAGTTTTCTTGTTTCATATTTTTATTTCCTGAGGTTCTGTTGAATGACAATTAATTACTAATGTAACATATCTCACTTTTTACACTAGTGTTTTTCTAAGTTTGGGTGTGTTGTGTCTTTAATACTAAAAGAAAAAGGTTCACATAGCAGTTTGTAACTGTGGTACTATTTCTTACCATAGTAACTGGAGGGGATGGCTATATGTTTTGAAACAAGAAAGCTGTGAAAAGAGCAATGCTTTGCAAACTGAGATCTCCTAGCAACATATTTTAACAAACATTTATAAGACCGTAGGTGTGAGACTTTTTTTAACTCTGTAGGAGTTGCAGATGCATAGTACTTCTATGAACTAACACCTAGTTACCTTGATGTAATATCAGACTTGAAACTTTGCTAAGTTGTAGGCATTAAACAAAGAATTTAATGTTTGGGGTTTTTTTTGTGAGCGGAAACCTGTAAATAGCAAGACTTGTAGGTACTTACATGGCAAATAGAGTTTTATTTGCTTCTATCTGAAAATCTCTCAAACCATGAGAAAAATTGAAACAACATAAACTGTTTTCTTTCTTCTGTGGCATAACTGAGACTTGTTGCTAAAACAGATTGTTGTGACCCATATTACAGCATAGGAAAATGGAACAAGGGAAAAAAACCCTAAAATTAATACCAGTGTACTCTACACAAAGATGAGGATTTTCAACTTTATGTAATAGAAACTCTTTTAAAGGTCACCACCAGCAGAATTTGCATGTTCTGAGCTAAAGTATTTCTTGTATTTCCTTTTCACATTTACCTTTCCTGAACTCTGCTCTGGCCTAAATACCACCAAATATTTAATTAACCTAGTAATTATGTAGGACTATGGGCTGCATTAAATCATTCAGATACAAGATAGGTAGATTGTTTAATTTTAGATCTTATTTCCAAATGTTCTGTGGGAGAGAGTTGGTTAGTCAAAATAGCACCTATTAAAAATTGTTGTCATCTGCACAGTTAAAATTGATATTAATTTTGTCTCCTCATCATTGTTATAGCTGATACATATATGTTGATCTTGTAGCAGAAAACAAACTAAAA
Source organism: Nestor notabilis (assembly GCF_000696875.1). Classification (NCBI taxonomy): domain Eukaryota; kingdom Metazoa; phylum Chordata; class Aves; order Psittaciformes; family Psittacidae; genus Nestor; species Nestor notabilis. The sequence goes on from NW_009928866.1 coordinate 8,517, forward strand.
TTTTTTTTAAAGCTTGTAGTCTTACCCTTGAACTTCTTGACTTGATGTTTAAGTCAAGTAGGTTTATAGCAGCCAAGTTCTGCATTCGGTTTTGAATGTGAATTCTATTTGTGTTTGTATACACATAAAAATAAAACTTCAGAAAATTGACTGAAGTGTTTGGGACAAATAGCAGACTGTAGGAAAGTGTACTTAATCTAAGTAGATCTGTACAGAAGAGTAAATAGATAACACAAAATATTTTTATTCTGTCTTTAAAGGACTTAATGCTTTTTTCCTGAGGTGCTAAATCTTTAAGCCTGTTATTATACTATCTGTAAGTTTGTGGAGAAAAGGTTTTTTAAAAAATAATAAAAATAATCCAAACTATTCAGATATTATCTGATTAGTAATGGATTATGAGACACTGGCACAGGTTGCCCGGAGAACCTGTGGCTGCCCCATCCCTGGCAGTGGTCAAGGCCAGGCTGGGTGGGGCTTGGAGCAACCTGATCTGGTGGACAGTGTCCCTGCCTGTGGCACGGGGGCGGGGAGAGGGGGTTGGAACTAGGTGAGCTTTGAGGTCCCTTCCAACCCAAACCATTCTGTGATGGATGCATTAAATACTGCTGTAAATACATTCCTGTTCATAGTATTCATTATAAAACTCTGAAGTTGTAAGCAGTGTTGGTTTTAGCCATTTAAACTGTGTGCATATCTGTGTGTAGTTTTCCTTGTAATAAATCCTAATTGAAGAACTAATCAAAAAAGATGTTCACCTGGATAATCCAAAAGAAAAACCCCAAACATGGCTTGGACAAAATTTGACTGGCTTTTGAAAGCAATCATCTTTCTAGCACGTTTAGAAAAGAAGCAGGTGCAGGTTCAGGATTTTCTCCTATTAACGTGTATCTGTGTATTCATATTTACCTCCTCTGACTTCAGCAGTTATGCTTAGATAAACAGAACTCCAGAGGAAAGTAACAGCAGCAGCTCTTATGGTAGCAAACAGCTGGTCTCTCCAAACCTCACTGAGAAGTCCAAGCTAGCACCTCAAGTGGAATTCACTGTCATGATGTAGTTAGGTGAAGTGCCTTTGGCTAGTCTTATGAAACTGTACAACCTTTCAGGACAGGATTTCTCATTAAGTTTCTTTTTGTCTTTAATTTGTGACTCTTTTTATTTTAGAGAGAAAATGTCTGTTTCTTTAAAAAACAAAACAACAAAGCTAGTCATTATTGTGATGTTTCTTTTATGAGTAGATTACTTCTGAATAAATTTTCTGGGTTTTGTTGTGTATGTAGTAGAAGGATCATTTGAAAGGAAAGCAATCAGGATTTGTTTGCTGTTTATAAGGCAGAATAAATGTAACTACATAAGAATAATGATAAACGCCCCTAGCCTTGGAATGATCCTTGACGTCAGCCTGATGATAATCTTATTCTTGACGTGTGCTGGATTTTTTCTGAAGAATGATATGGTTAATTCCTTCTTGGTAACAAATCACCTTCATTTGCAACTAAAAAACTCTTCTAAATGTTGTGGTGCTTCCTGTGAATCAGAAAGGTATCTATAGGCTTGAAAATGCTTTGACTTATTACAGCATATATTCAGAAATAGGCTAATTTTTAAAAAGCATTGACCATCTCTCTTTATAAACTGAATGTAAAAAAGGAAAAAATCTACATATATCTATTTTACTTGAAATGTATTTTCAAATAATAGGATTGTGAAACTGATGCTGTGTAGAACAGAGCTGGAAATAGTGGTTTCTTACTTATCTGCAAATATACTTAGATAATCGGAGCTCTTACTCAGGATAGAGTAGAAAAAGTTTTAACTCCATTTTCTTCTTGAAGAATAAAAGGTTTGGTTTACTTCCAGTGTTGCAGCTGCTGGTTTTGTGGTATACTTGAGCAGAAGTGAGAGTGTCTACTTTAAATTCTTGTTGAAACTGTTCCAATCCAATGTGAAACAAAGATTCAGCCTGCTGAGAGTGAGCATGAGGATAGGCCAGTTATGTCTGGAGTCCTCTTTCTTACCTAGAAAGGAGGGGAAGAAATGTGCTTTAGTCTCTGTTCCACAGAGCTCCTGTCTTAGAAATTGCTGTTGTGACCACTTAAGGTATGACTATGCATGAATAAATAGCTTCATCATGACGGACTAAAATGGCTTTCTTCTTATACCCTTGGACATGCTTAAAAATGTGGTTTAGACCACTGAGGAAATTTAAACACTGTTCCTCATAGGAGAAAACTGAATCTCTGATTTTTCACATCCTGATTAAGTGCTGAATTCAAGGAGGTCCTTCAGTGGAATCACTTCAGCTACTGCAGGGAGGAGCTTCCTTTCACTGGGGAAGCTCAGCAAAGCACTTACGATTCTACATTTCCTTTACATTTTTTTTTTTGATGCATTATCTTTCTTTTTTCTTTTTTTTTTTTTTTCTCCTTTTTCTCCTTCAGTTGGCCACCCTCAGCATCTCCACAAATCCTGAGTTTATGATTTTGCTCTTGGTTTCAGTATTTATATTCTTTGATTGTTTGCATAGTAGGATACGTTGCTGTGAGAAATCATATAAGGACTGAAAATTAAGGACCTTAAAGGCTTATGTGAAGATTGATTATATGTGGAATAAGGAAAAGTTCCTCAAATACTCAAGTATAAATCTGTGAAGTGGCAGCAGGAGAGACAAAATTGCTTTTCATTTGGCTAATTTATTGTTCTGACTTTAAATTCTGGTCTGTGTTTTCGTTGATCTTACAGCTTTTTCTGTTCCATCTGTTTCCCTGTTCCTTAAGTTTCTGATTACTGTATTAAAATCCTTTGATAATGTGCACAGGTATCTTTGTAACCATGTAGACTAGATTATATAAAGTGCAGAGCAGACATCTAGTTTTTAATGAGAATAATAATAATAAAAAAGCTAGGTTTGTTGTGTGGTTTTGGGTTTTTGTTTGGTTTTTTCCCCCTCTAATTTCCATTAAGGTTGCAGTGCTGCAGAAGATATTTTTAGACAGCAAAAGGAAGAATCAAAATTGTATCACAAAGAATTTATATTGATTTATTAAAAATAAGCCTTTACATTAAACTTCAGATTTTTAAAGACCCTTTTGTCACGATTATTTGGACAAAAGTACCCCAAAATTTGAGTATGGATACTTGAAAATTTAAGGCTGGAATATTTTGTATGTGAAACTATTATGTGTTTCAGTAAAAGTTAATGTCTTGCCTGTAAAGACAACAGAGAGAAAACGGTAATTCTGTCTCCCTTAAAAATGAAAAAGTTTGTAGAAGCTCATCATAAGTGCAGATCTGTCCATTAAATTGTATCATTCCACCCTTGGTACACTGAATGAAAATGAAATATGAAAATCGGTTTTACCTCAGGATAAATCATTATGGTGTGTAGACTTCTCAGAATAGAGCAGTTCAACATACATGTGCGTTGAATCTAGATTTTAAAATATATCATAAACTCGTGTGGATATATGTGCATACACATATATGACAGTAGTGGGGGGGGGGAAAGAAGCTTTTTTAATATAAAGGGGGAAATTAGTATCAACAGAGAATAATAGATATTTTACTCAAAATACTTGCTACTGATGCTACCCAAAAAACCTAACTAACTGCAATTTTATTACTGAGAATGACTTGCAACAGTTGTTTTATTGTTAATCATATTGGAAAAAATAATTTGGTGAAAATGTCAAGCAGTAGTAGGCCAGGCTCATACATGAGCCAAAACAGCCAAGAGGCTGTTTTCTATCTTTGCATTGGTACTAGTTCAGCTCTGTTGGTGTTAGGATGGTGCTACTGTAACTTATTTTAGGTTTTTACTTCTCTGCCGATTCTGTTTTATCGCTTTGCATTTTGATTTTAAAACAATCTTGTTCTGAAGTCTCCCAACAATCTAGGAGGTTGATAATTTTTACTTCTGAAATGCAACTTTAGATATTTCTCTGAGATTAGTGTTTTGTTGTTTTTGTTATTTTTTTTCCTTTTAGTGTGTTTTTCTAATTTCTAGTAACTGCCTGCTGTTACGCACCCTTTTCTTCATGTGACGATCCATAATGGCTTCTGTATTAATTCCTAATGTACCTTTGTAGGAAATAATTATACACATTATGAAAGTTCAGCTCGATGTTTTGAAGCCTGCCTTTGGTTTTGTATACAGCATTGACATTTTTTTTCCCCTCTAAGCTGCTTTTCTTGCATGTTGGAAATGGTCTACACCTGGAATTAGTACTGCTAGTCTTGGTTGTCAGTTTTGCTTTTCTGAAATACGATGGAGTGAATACTTTTACCAAAGCTAACTTGAAAATAGTTTTTAAATTTGAAAGTTATACAAATGAGCTGAAGAATAATAATTTTGAGTGTTAATGAAGCAATTTGAGATGCTTCAAAAACAAACTGACAAACAAGTAGCCACAGCATTTGAACAAAGTAGAATGAGACCTTGCAAGAAGTCCATGTTGTTGACTTACATATCCCAATCTTGAATTGTATATTAAGTATATATGTATTCAGTTTAACCTTAGTCTTTCACAAAACTAACCAAAATTCTACTGCTTGGTATTTAGTACTCTAGCATTCAGAGGAATATATGCGTAAGCTGTATTTTTCAAGATGTGCATTAATGTATGTTGTTCATTAGGTGTATAGTCAGTTTTGTGTCCCATGGGTCCATCTTACATTTGATAAGGCTGAAGAGTTTCCCTATTTTAGCTGTGGTCTCCCCTTTCAGGAAGAAAGGTGTTTGCCATTTCTTGGGAGGACATATTCTTGTAATCAGTTGATTTTTAAATGGCACGAGTAGGCTGTGGGTATTTGGTTAAAGGTCAATATATGTGTGTTAGTTTAGACTGAGAGTGTACATTTCAAATTAATTTCTTTACTGTCTCCACTCATTTTACTTTTATGTGTTGTGCTTTTGTCCCTGAATATACTTATTTAGTTTTGAGTGAAGTGAAACAGAAAGATACGCTGCAACCACTTACAGGCATTCAGCTAGGTAAGATCTAGTTTGGAGCAATCCTCCCAGAATGTGTAATGTGGACTTCAGGTTCTCAACATCATTGAACGCGCTATGAATCCACTTGTTCTGCAGAGCTCGTACCTGTGAATGCAGGTGCCCCAGAAGTGAAGTTGCAACAAATTGCGTAATGAAACCTTGCCTGTGAAAATGCTGTAGGTTTTATTTGCAATAGACTACATATCGTTGCATGTAAAATTACTTACTTAATGAGCTGCTGATTTTTTCCTATATTAGGTGACTTTCACCCTTTTTTTAAATTTTCTTCCTATCTTGCTTTAAATTGCTTGCACATCACTTAAGTTGCTGAAATGTGCTAGTTAGGAGGTCTTTCTTAAAGCATCTGTTCTGTTTGACGTATTCAAGCGGCTTTAAAGATAGTTAAAATATACACTACTTATAGAATCAATTGTCTGTGGTTCCTTTACATCCATTTTAAACCCTTAAACCTCAGGTTTTATTTCTCACTCTTTCTCCCTTGAGCTATTGGGAATTGCATTAGGTAATTAGTTGCTGGGTGTTGAAACCACAGGCGGTATATGTTGTTTTTCAAAGTGGCTGTAAGATTCTGCTGTTCACTCCATCTACCTGAAGGTTATGTTATTTAAAGAAGCTTGAGGGGAAAAAGGGCATAATGCTAGGTCCTAAAGTTTTTATTAGGGTTGCTGTTAATGACACATGAGTTTGTTTCTGTCTTCTTCCCCTCAGAAAGGAGCTGGCTTTTGTTTGAAATGCAGTGGGAAAAGAATATTTTGTTAAAATTAAATAATGTATTAAATAGTGGAATTTTTTCCTTCTTTTCTCGCTCTTAAGAAGAGAGTATGTTGATCATTAATAATCTGTGTTAGCTTTAAACTGTACAGGTTAGGTGCATGTTGCCAGAATTAAAAGGAGGAGTGAGTGAGATGAGTTAGTGTTAGTCCTTTCTGGAAACGGAGGGCAGCAAAGCAAATTCAACACCTCTGCTACCCTTAACAAGCAACAGAAAATTTTCCTGGTTTTGCATTATGGGATTTGCTTTGGCAAAAATGATCAGTAACCCTCCTTTGGGTCTGCTACAAGCAAACACGAAGTATACCAGGGGGACAGTTCTGATCTGAAAAATCTTTGACAAGAATGTGTGTGGTTGGTTTTAAGTAATTCTTTTAAAGATTCAAAACTACGTTTTAGAAATTAGTTGTCTTTTGTTCTTGAAGTAGTTAGCAAATTTCAAATGAGCAGTCTCTACGGGATACTCGGGAAGCTTGGTAGAGCAGTGCCAACATGGAGAAAGTTTCTTGGGTGAAGGCCAACTTAACAAATGCAAGCAGTCAAGCTTTGTGTCCAGACTTGTGTTTCGGCTTCTGCTGGTGGATTTAATGCCCTTAGAGCTCAGGCACTGTGGCATATGTTGCAGGAAAAATTCTACAGTACAGTGTGTTCAGTTTCATTCGCTGCTGTGTTTGATGTTGGAGGATTAAGGGGAGGGGAAAGGATCAACTACCCAGGATGCTCTGTTTGGAGGAGTAAATGAATTTGACTGTCGGCAGAACTACATTGCCATATGAGTTCTGAAAAGCATTTGGCTCCTGAGGATAACTGCTCTAAAAATAGATTTGGAGGAAAGGTTTCTCTTGGGTCCAGTTTCAAGTTCCCGCTGAGCTGGCTTTAGGAAACTTGTTTGCTCCTGTTGCAAGACTAGTGAGGACAAATCTTTTCTTATTTTGCCTTCATCATTAATTTTTGGAGATATCGACATACTTGCTCTGTCCGTGGAAATCAAGAACTAATGTTATGGCTGACGACGCAGGTATAATCCTAACCTTTTTGTGAACAAATGGAAAATGTGTAGTTGCAAATACTGGCTATGTCTGATTTTATAATCAGCAGAAAATTGGCTTACTGTTGTATGTTCCCTACCCTGTTTACTGTTTTAGTCTGTGTTACAGGCTGCCTCTGTTCTCTTTGATTGAATGTTCTCTGGAGTAGTGGGATTTAATTAGTTTATGGCAGGTGGTTAATAGTAACTTTAGTTTTCACTTGAGTAGGGTACACATTAACCTAAGAGATGTTGTTTTGTCATCAAATACCTGTCTTGAAAGTTATTTTCGGAGTATGTGAAATTACTAGGTGTTCTTTTAATGTAAGCTAAAGTAAAAGGAATTAATTTCATACATTTTTATCTAGGTGTGACTCTTAATGCAGGGTAGGCAGGTTGTAGGACTTTTAGAGATTTTCCGTTGAGACTTCTGATGTCTGCATGAAGACATCTGGTCATGTAAGCACAGGCTTACCAGATATGGCAAGTGACCTACTTCTGACATGGCTGGCAGCGTGTACAGGGAAAGGGCTTGAATTGAGAATTAACTGTCTGGAATGAGCGCTGAGCCAGCTTCAGTCTTTGCAATGTTTTGTTCTAACCCTGGTGTAGGGTTATTTGTGCAGACAATGGGTAAATGTTATGTTACATAACTTCCATTTATATTAAAGCATAGCCTGATCAAGCTGCCGTGGTTGAATTTGGAGAATTTTTCAAGACTTTTGAAACTAATGTTCCTATAAGATAGGAAGCCACAGCATAAAAGTGTATCTTTGTGACTGTTGTGAATTATATTTTTGTATCAGAATCTGGTTTTGAGGAGTTTCCATGAACAGTCTTGTAGACTGGAAAAAATATGAAAAACTATGCTTGATTACTTAAGTTGTATCTTCTTTCATTTTTCTGTTTTTTTTTCCTCTAATAAATAAAGGCCTTTTCTTCAGAGGCAACTAGCAGTAAACTGTAGAAAATAGTAAGGTAAATGACTAAGGGAAACACAGTAAGATTCTCTTTCCTGTTTGCTGCTTCTAATACCTAGCTTGCATAGGACAAAACTGTAACCTGGAATATTTTAAAATGTTTTCAGCCTTAAGGTTTTGTTTTAAATACATGCAAAGCTTCCATGGACTGCATTGCAACACAAGAGTTGCAAAGTTCTGCTGTTACAAAGTATAATTAACATTTCCAGCTCGAGGACTTTAAAGAGCTTTCATGTACAGATGATCCTATTTCAGAGTGTACTGGCACATGCTGCTTATCTTTGCCTCTGTTTTCAGGCTACATGTACATCTTTCCCACAAGAGAGATGTTATGATGGGTTATGTATGTGAGCCTTGCACACTTGTAATCAGGGTTCCGTGCAGTAGCAAGTGATACATACTTGATGTGAGGCTAAATTGTCTTGCTTTCTCTCTGAGTATTACTGGACAGCCTATACCAAGGCAATTTTGTGTTGAATATGGAGAAAACGCTAAATAGTTGGTATTTGATCTTTGTACAGAGTACTCAATAAAATAATTGTTTTTTAAATAAAATGCTGAGCTGAGTAAGAGCTGATGTGAGACTTTTTTATTGGTCTGAACTCTGTATGTAGCACAGTGAATGTAATAAAAGGTTAATTTATTACAGCTGTGAACCTGATGGCAAGTAAGGTCTGAAAGAACTTGTGATAATATCTGTTACAGAAATAAGTAAGTCAGTCTCCAGTGTCTCATTAGTCATCTTTCAGAGCAATGCTGATATTTCGGGGTATTTTTCATCTTTTTCTATGATCAGTGTTGATAAAGGCATCAAACATTACTTGAAGTAAATATGATAAATTTAACTCCCTACCATATTATATTATCACAATATTCATGACAAAGTTCCTCGAGTATTTAAAAATCCGTAAGAAATATTTTTACTTCAATAACTAGGACTGGATAGGGCTGAACAAGCAAAGACTGGTGCTTAGGAGGAAATGAAGTGGAATAGACTGGTAGCCATGAAACTGTGGCCAAGTGCCAGCCTTGCAGCAGTAGTATCTGGAGGCAGAAGAGCAGACCTTGAGCTTTGGAGAAAGCCACAGGCATTTTCTTGCATGCATGTTTATTTGCTGCATGTATCCCTCTTTCCCATAAATGATCCTAAAGGAATGGACCAAGCAATTTATTTGTTTTCTAGTCATGATGTCCATTTTAACCCACCTACCCGTATGCTAGGTTGAGGTCTTTCCCAGTGGTTTGTTTGTAACTACTGTATTTTTTATATACACTTACTTTCTATATGTGCAGTTATAAATGAAGCTGTGATTTGCATTAAGTCTCTGTGTCATCCTTTTACTTGTATGTTTCCATCGGACTGGGAGTCTAAAGGCATGTAGCGAATCTCTGCTTGATTCTTGCAGCAGGGGAGATATATTAAGCTGGTACAGTATCTGAACATGGAGTCTTAACCTTAACATGCTTCAGATTTTAGAGCCTTCTTAGGCTGTTTGAATTTTCATGTTGTTTCTGTGAGCTAATTCAACTAGCTTTGAAACTTGCTTCAGAAGAAATGCTTTTCTTCCAAACTGTTTCTGCTGGTCGTATTGCCCTCTGGTGGCAGTTTGAGAACCGTTGACATAAATGCAAAGCATCTGAAAAATGTTAAGCTCTATATAAATATACACTAAAGGGGAGCAAGTGGGGATTTTCAACTAAGTTGTTAAGACAAATTGCATCTGGCGTTTTGGTGTTCGGTTGATTATAGGGCTTTTACTTAGACAATCATCAAGCTTCCTAGTGTAATTCACAGTGATGTGAAAAGCAAGCAACTGGTGAAGTTTAAAAACAAACAACACAAAAATGTTTCTCAAATGTAGTGTTCTGTGCAGTCATAAGAAACAATATTTATAATTGTATCATCAGTCATAATTTTCTAACTTATGCAAATCCATTTTTTCGTATTTGTTTGCCTTATTTTTACAGAGGCTAAACATGGAGGAGGTAAAAATGGAAAGAAAGAAGGCCTCTCTGGAAGCTCATTTTTCACCTGGTTTATGGTAATTGCTTTGCTGGGAGTTTGGACATCAGTAGCAGTTGTCTGGTTTGAACTTGTAGATTATGAAGAAGTTCTAGGTAAGAATTTTAAATATTAGATGCTTCTAATATGATTATGATATGCATTAAATGGAGGGCATTTTAAATAGCTGATTCGACTACTGGAGTGTTTGCAAATGACCTACGTGATAAGAATAGGCAATGTAGTTCAAAAAGTTTATTTTAATGTTGAACTCTATTATGATGTTAAAATGGGATTCTCATAAGACTGAAAAAGGTTATTAACATACTGCATTTATTAAAGAATTGAAGAAATCTCTGAGGATAGATCTGGATCTCTTTGTAACATCTATACTGCAGTTCATTTGAAATGTCAGTTAAATATGCATTGTTTAAATTTAAACCCTCAGCAGCTGAAGATGGGCAGCTAGTGTTGCCACTTCTCTGATGGATTGTGTTGCCTGTGATGTCAGGACAACTGATCAGTCATCCTTCCATAAGTGACTTGTTGAATGACCTCAGTTTTAAACTTATGAGGATGATTATTGTATCACAATATGTCAATGTTAAGATAGTATTGCTAGTATAATATCTAAGGGTGAAAATTAATATCTCAAATTTCAAGATCTGTGTCCGTAGGTAGAGCTATTGACCCTGATGTAGGACTCAACATGCACTTTTGCAACTGCTGTTTTTACAAGCTTTACAAATCTGTTGGTACATGCTTCTTTTGATCTGGACTGATTTTAGGAGAAGCTTCTGGTTTGGAACTTAATTGGGTCTAGTAATGCAATTAATGGTTTCTGTATTTTTACCATGCATGCAGCCAAAGCAAAGGATTTCCGTTATAACTTGTCAGAGGTCCTACAAGGTAGGATATTGGAGAAATAAACTTGTTTTACAGTCCCTTGGCTGAAAAATTTGCTTTTTCATGTTTTTAATTTTTTAGAGAATTACTTTTATACATTGACATAAAATTCAGTCATTTCTCATCTGTCTCATTCTTCATGGTTTTGAAGATGGTACAATTCTTATTTCTAGAGAATTACATGTATTCCACCAGTCTGCTGTGTTTAACCATAAGCTGATAAAGATCCTTTCTAGAAGATTGCTTCCATACAGTGGTGATCTTATTTTTGTCCGTTCTAGACCCAAGTCTGAACTTTTCTTCCACAAAACTGTTTTCTAATTTTCTAAGTACCATATTATGAACTGAATTTATTTTAATTGTAATCCCTTTACCGTGAGGGTGGTGAGGCACTGGAATGGGTTTGCCCAAGGAAGTTGTGAATGCTCCATCCCTGGCAGTGTTCAAGGCGAAGATGGATGGTGTCTTGGGTGACATGATTTAGTGTGTGGTGTCCCTATCCATGGCAGGGGGGTTGGAACTAGGTGATCTTAAGGTCCTTTCCAACCCAAACCATTCCATGATTCTAATAAAGTTCTGGCTCCTTTTTGAGAATGTCAAGTGTAATAACATACTGCAAATTATAAGGACTTAGAGTTTTTCTGCAAAGAGTTCAGAGTTTCAATCCTATTGAAAGTTATATCTGAAGTTTGTCAGAACTAATTAGAAAGCTCACTACTCACGTGGTGATCCCAGGACACTTCTAATCCTGGATACCACGATTCTATGCTAAAAATTCTTTTTGAATAGGAACTGGGTTCTCCTGTGTATGCTTAGGGCTGGTAGAGGTGCAATTTGAGAAAAAAGAAAGTGATAAGTCTGATGTATATTAGTTGCCTTTAAGAGGATTGACAACTTCTTGTCTGCAGTGAACATCATATAGTTGTTAATTAAAACTTATAAATGTTTTTTCTTCGTCCAGGAAGTACGTTGCTTACGTTCTATTAACTTGGCATGAAAAATCATGTATCTATTTATTTTTTCCTCCCAAGAATTTAAAACCACAGGAAACCAATCTGAAAACAAATGGTGATTATTTGATTAATTCTTGTTATTTCTTGTCCCTCAAACATGTTGACTGTTCCTTGTGAACTGAGATTTTATTCTGAGCAAAGCATGTTCACATAAAGTGCAACACTTGATTATGAATTTGTTTTAAACCTGTGAGTACCAAACTAATGTGTGGAAAAAAACTAACTTGTGTTCAGTCTAAAGTCAAGAAATTGTAGAAAGGAACTTAACCATGTTTTAAATTTCCTGGAAAATATTACAAATGCGTTAAGAAAGTATGGCTAAATAATTTTAAAAATATATGGCAACAACCTAGCATCGACAGCCAACCATTGCACATCGAAAAACACTGTGCTGGGAACAAACTGCTGAATCCCTAATTCTCTCTTCTTTTTGAATTTCTAGGCAAGCTTGGGATATATGATGCTGATGGAGATGGAGATTTTGACGTTGAAGATGCTAAATTATTGCTAGGCAAGTACAAACATGGGTGGAAAAATCTATACAGCTGTCATTTATGTTTGGTTTTTGTTTCATGTCAAAACAGTATTTCTGTTTTTTTTGCCTAATTGGAGAACTTAAAATCATCTAATTGTGGTTGGGGTTTTTCTTAATGCAAGTTGTAGGATTGTGTGAATAACTTGTAGCAAGTTGTGTTCTTTTTCTCCAAATATAGCAATGTAAGTGGAAAGCATTTAATTAAAGGATAATTTTTACGCTGCTGTATTGACTATTGAAAGGTGTTTGTGATTATTAATAAATTAATTCATTTATTAATTAATAATAACAGCTTAAGGTGTTTCAAGAGTTAAAACATTGTTTGTGGTAACATGTTAAGCCAGATCCATTTTAAAATTACTTCCAACAGCCCTTTGTACTTCTTTGACTGTTTAGCATATTTTGTACTGTCTTTTCTCTATTCCGAGTTCTCCACAAGTCTGTTCATTTTCTTTGCCCTTCAGAAAACCTACATGACATGGATTTATCTTTTTTGATGTTGAAACACCGGTTTTAGGCTTCTGTTCCTTGTAGTTTGGGAGAATGTCTTTCTGCCCAATATGTATCTTCAGAGAAGAATTTCAGTCATCAGACATGCTTTGTGATACTGCCCTTCTACCTACATCTTCTAACAGTTAAAGCAGTACCATCTTCAGTCTCACAATCAAGCATTGGATAGATACTTCTTGCATATGTGATGTCAGAAAGTTTACTTTAATTGATTTGTTCTAGTGTAAACCTATGCTGAGCATGCAAACCTAGCAAGTTAAATAAATGAACAAAATAAAAATCCCCAGTATAGTAAATAGTAGCTTGAGTAGAGGGCAAAGTGAAATGTCTCAAACTAGTCAGTATTGTCAATAGTGTATTAGGATGTTATGGCTTACTATTTGAAACTCATATTACATTAAAAAAACAAGTTTATAATCAGTTTATTTTTCTCCACTTAGGCTTGCAGAAATGAGCAACTCTTTTGGGGGGGCTTCATTTGTTTAATTTCTTCATGGTTTAAAGAAAACCCATGCAATCAAAATAACTGAACCAGTTTGCAGTGGTGTGAATGTGAGAGGCACTCCAAAGAATCTCCAGTGTCCACTCCAGCATCTACAGAGTAGGCGTTAATTATAAATGGTAGCTAAGATAACACCTTATATATATATATATAGTACAGTTATAATCCTAATCTTTCTCTGTCTGCTTTGTACTGTATAGAAAGCGGATATCAATTTCTTGCGCGTCATATTAGTTGGATTCAGATTGCCAAGGTGGTAGTCAGAAATATACTGCAGCTTTGTGACATCTCTGTCACTTGATACAGCTGGGAATTCTGCCAGTATATGACAGTGTTTCTATTATAAGCTTGTCTTATCACGCATTTAAACCTTGTACTTCAAATGTGACATTAAAAGGTCACAGATCAAAAGTTATCTTTATTAATTTTTGAATACTTGCTTAGATCACGATTTTATCTCATTTCAGAATATTTGATCCAGTACAAAGAAAATAGTAAATTTTGAAAAATTTCATGGCATTGGTTAAAATTACCAGTATAAAAATATTTTTTCTAATAACTAACATATAATATTATGAACTGAAGTTCCCAGAAAAATATTTTGCTTGTTTGTATTTAACTTTTAACATGAACTAAAAATGAACACCACTATGCAGACTAAAGTTATTTCATTTATGCAGAAACTGGAGGATTAGAGTCCATCTTGAGAAATTTTTCTTTGTAGGAAAAAACCCCATATAGTAAGCCTATATTCAATTGCATTAGGGTATCACTGAATGCATAGCTCCTTTCATATTTTGAGGATTTTTGTTAGTACATACGCTGTGTGAGAAGACTTTCTACTTTCTGGGATATTTCTCTGGGTCAGACTACAGTAACAGCAAGTGGTTTCCTTGCTAATTTAATATCGTCTTAAAAAGGAGATGCCACTGTTTGATGTTTAATGCTAGGAATTCATATGCTATTTTCTTCTATGTTCTTTAGCTATTAGTAAACTACTGTGTAGTGAAATTGTGGCATGTACAATGGTTTAATATTGTCCCCTTCCATAATCTTTAGGTTTTGCTACAAATTTTAATATTTATATATTAATGAAATATATATTTTTAAGTCAATTTAATTTTGGAACATGCTTCTACCAGCATAAGTTTGTTTCATATTTCAAAGAATGGTTTAGTAGCTGAAAACTTAGTGGTTTTCTCTACATGGGCACACCTAAATAGAATTACAGTTTATTGTTTTATTTCATGTATGTATAAGGTATGATAGGGTCTGTTCTTTGGTCTGTTCTTTTTTATTTCTTGAAATCAAAGGATGTTTGATGGTTAAATTCTCTAGAGGTATTTGTAATCCTAAAAATGGTGTACAGGAAGTGTGGTGTTCTCCTCTTCCCTGCTCCCCAGCCCCCAAGTAAGAGAGGGAGGACAAAACTCCACCTAAAAACCCAGTCAATTACCTAACCCCAGTTATATTTGTTCGTTAGTTTTATATCCATTTATATAAAAATTATCTGGGGTGGAAATGCAAACTTGCTGAAGCTAGTCTGCAGTTATCTTAGAGATTATTTTCTAGAGGTATTTGTAAGGTCTGTTTACTGACTTGCATTTGGTAATGGGAAGAGAGGCTTCTTAATCTACTCCTTTGAGGGCTCCTGTTATTAGTAATTTTCTTTCCACTTCTTGTCCATTTCAGTCTAATTGTTCTTTGAAGGAGCTTGTTCTTCTTAGGAGAAGTGTTACATTTCTCTACTTGCTTTGCTGAGTATAGAGAAACAGTGGCTGTAGTAGTGTTACCCAAAAAACTAACATATAGGGACTACCAGTGTCTGTTGTAATAGAATCTTTGGAGCTGAGCCATTTTTTATATTTTGGTATTCTAACAAGCAACAATATCCTGAGAAATTCTACTTAAATGCCTGCAGTAGTTAGTACAATTGTGGAACTGCAGCTACAGAAAGTCATTAATATGTTGTTCTTGTGTGTTTAGTTCAGAGTAGTTTGGCTGTGCAGAAAATGGGGGAGAAAACCCCACTGAAACAATCTGGTGTATCAGCAAACAAGGGCAGTGAACAGTAGAATCCAGACTTTTGTAAATGGGGAACTTTTTCCCCTGGTTCACCTATGTCAGAAAAAGATGTTTTCAAGCAGTTGTGCAAAGATTGCACATTCAGAAAATCTGTGGTGAGATAATAGGAGTTAAAAAGAAGGCTTTTGTATGGTTCAGATGTTTAGGAGATATTTCATACTGTTCTATATTTTTCTCGTGTTCTACTGTAGCACCTTCAAATATTAAGGCTTGCATATGGTCATTCTCATTAAAGAAATATTTCAGGAGAAGAAAGGCTTTGTCTTGTTAAATGAATGTAGACAAGCCCTATGCCCCATTGATTGTGGTAACACTGTGAATAGATAAAGATTCTGACTCCCTTGATCCCTCTTTGATTTAAATAGTAATGTTTAGACTTATCTTGAAATAAAGTAGTTATTTCCTCTGAGTCACTGATTTAACATGGTACTTATTGGGCAGTTCCATTTTTACCACCATTTTCGGGCACTTCTTACCATGCTTCTTTGTGCTTATCAGTACCCAAGTTTTACGATGAAAGCAGTTCTTCATCATGGAGATGAATGAAGACCCAAACCAGCTTGAGTATTAATTAGTTTGGGTTTTTTATTTGTAACTCTTTCTAAGAAAGTAAAAAGATAAATATATGAAATAAGGTGTTACTTTTGGTAACTCAGGCTGAAGTGTCTTGTTTGTGTGTTTGGTTTTTTTTACCCTTAGATTCAAAGGCTATTAATATTATCTTGGATAGTTTTTGTAAAGAATTTGCAAGAAAGAGTTTGGAGGTTGTTCCTTGGTGGGGTATTTTTTATAGTAAAGGCTATAAGACACATTCTTCCAGCTTCTGTGGTTCCCTTTGGTTACCTAATCTTTTCAAATAAAATATGCTGGTCTACTCCATGTTATGTTTTACAAAGATAATTGCCCAAGGGTCCTATTCTTGATTTAGTGAAAGACTATCTATATAGTTCTTCCCAGTGCTTACAGAAATATTATCTAAAGTCTGGAGTCTTTTTTTGAGTGGCATTTTGTTTATTAATTTGTTTTTTAATGCCAGTTTCCAACGGAATAGAATGATAAAAATATTTATAAATCTGTGTTTATAACTTTGTGGGGTTTTTTTTTAAAGTTATTTTTAGATTAAGGTTTCCATTCTTAAATTGAGATTTCATTCTTCAGTAAACATACTTACTTTGGTTTACATCTTTACATCTCACTTGGTCCAAATTTTGGAAATAACTTAGAATGATGACTGTCTACCATGCATAAAGTTAAGTCTAAAAATTTAATTTTTATAGAACTAAGCCGTGGAAGAAGTTGGAGAGGGATATTTGTAATACCTTGATTGCCTCCTGGATTCAGTCTCTCATTTTTAAACCTTTGGGCTATCCTGTGAAAAAATTAAAGAGAATGGCTGGTCACTCAATTAGAGGTTCTGGACATCCAGGTACAAGGATGTGGAACATCATGGACTTGGAAGTTTCCTCAGAATTATCATTGATACTTTCGCTATGTGCTGTAAGAAAAATGTGTTGAAATGTGCTAAACGTCTCTGTCATGAACTCCTCTATCTTGAATGTTTTGTTAACCTACACCTAATATTGCTTTGTAGTCTGCATGTGCAACATGTTCGGTTAATCTTTTGTCTCAACAATTTGTTTTCACCCTTAGCCCACTGTTCGGCTTCTCCTTCCAACACAAACCAAGGTTTGTTCTGGTTAGAAGTGGGGGAAGCTCCTCCCTATCCTGCTTTGACGTTTGTCATTGCTTGGTCATTCTGTTGTATTTTTCACAGAATGGAAAAGTCGAAATATTATTTAGTAATGACTGTAAACTAGTGGATTTCAATTAAAAACAACAACAAAAAACACCAGGAGGGAAAAAATGTATTTATCATGGCTTACTGGTATTTTACAAACACCAGTTAGATCAGTGGATCATAGTCCAAGATAGCAACTGCTGGTATCAGAGAGTTTAGAAATGACAAGCTTTTTCTTCACTGCTCTGACCATCTCTAGTTCAGCTGTTCTAAGCCTGCTTTAGATCTTCTTTGTAACAATATATACACACTTAATATTGGGTACATATTCATTTTTATCTAGTGTTCTGCATGTCCTCAGGTTTGGAATTAATTTCGGAGGAGCAGGTATATCATGTAGAATGGATATCATAGAAAAAAAATTGAGAAGCATCTCAAAAAAACCCAAACAAGCAAACAAGCAGCAGAACACCACCCCCCAGCAATCAAGAGTCCACACTTCTAAGCAAAATCAAAATTCTGCATAGTGCAATAAATTATATCTTTAAAAGTGTGGCTGTGACAAGATTTTTAAATACTGTTTGCTTTTGAATGTTATTTTTTCAGCTATCAGTTGCAAGCTCTCCAATTTGAACATAATGGGTTTTAAAAAAATAAGGGCAAATTGAATGATTTTTAGTGTGAGGATAAATGTTAAAGAACTGCCTGCATTAAGGTAAATGCTGTGGCAAGAAAACTGAATATAAATGGGTTTGGTTTTAGGACTAGGAACAAAGGAAAGCAAAGCTGCTGCTTTTTTTTAAGACTTTGGCATAATACTGTGCATGTTTATTGTCCAAATTATAGTTTGTACTTCGAAAGATTCAGCTTTCTTAATATCTTTCTATTTCCTAATTAGCATTCCTGTAAAGACAGCTGTCTGTGACATGAGATGTCTTTCACAGGTCCTCCTTTTACAATTTCCTCTTTCCACCTAACTGCTGTCTCTTTTTTTTTTTTTTTTTTTTTTTTTTCCTTCCCTCTTTCTCTCTCTCTTTCCTCTATTCTTGTGTAGGCCTGACCAAAGATGGCAGTAATGAAAATATTGATTCCCTTGAGGAAGTCCTTAATATTTTAGCAGAGGAAAGCTCTGATTGGTTTTATGGCTTTCTCTCATTTCTCTATGATGTATTGACTCCTTTTGAAATACTAGAAGAAGAAGAGAGCGAAGCTGCAGATGATGTTGATGGTACGTCACAGAATGAAGGGGTTCAGGGAAAAAAGACTTGTGTTATTTTGGACTTACAGAACCAGTGACTGAGAGACTAATTTGATTGGCTTTCAAAAAGGTCCATGAAATCATCAGTCTTAATGTAACAGGAATTTATGGCATTGAGGGGAAACTCCCAAATGGACGCTATAAAGATTGAACTTGAAGTCAGCCACACAATGTAGTTTTACTAGTTGAAAGCCTTCAGTTACCTTTCCATTTTTGTGACAGGATGACATACTACGCAGTTGTGTAAATATGTAGAATAAAACATGTATCTGTGGTTGTGTAGTTGGTTTCTGTATGTGCTTTAATTTGTGCATTTTGTGCACAAAACTTACAAAGCTAAGTGTAATAACCTCTATTAACGCTGTAACATTTGTCTTTCTAGCGAACGTTAACTGAAGCGTTTTGTAACAGCTTTGATTGTAAAGTATTCTAGCATGACTGCATTATGTAAATACATATTTATGTTAATCTTTAATATAGACATGACAATGATAATTCTCTTGTGAAATATAATTTTAATAAATAATTTATTTTGTGATTCACTGATTTCTCAGATAGATTCTTTTTACTTGTTCAAATAAAAGCACTTCATTTAAAAGTGCTTGAAAATTTTACAGAAACATTTATTTCTAATTTAGCTAACATCTGTTGTATTTAGAAGATATGATGTCATCATATGGTTTGTTCCCACTGATCTGACTATTTTCAAACCAAGTTTTCAGTCATTTCTTCAATATAACAATCGCATCACAAGGGCTGTTCTAAATTTGAGGGGTTTTAAGATGGGCTTTTTATGAAGATGGGAGGCTGTGATTATGTATTTCTCATGTAATACTGAATATATTAAAGACTAATTGGAAATTAGATTGTCTTCTATTCCTTGCTAAATTCAATTACTTAACGCAGTTTTGCAAATTTTAAGCCTTTTCCTGTGAAACTGTTTTATGACAGTTGTTCAAAAAATATTTTCAATGTCATAAAGTTGGTGTAGAAAAGGGAGTTTATAATTGTGTTCTGCAGTTTGTATCTGGTACTAAAAGCTGAAACCAGGCTGTCATTTTAATAAATGAATAGTGTACTAATCAGATTATTAAAATTATTGTTTTTTGTGATGCCTGCTATGCTTAGGTTTGTATCAGTTTCCCTTATAAAGTTTATGCTCAAGTTTTAACACTAGTGGATGCAGGCTGAAATTTTAATCTTTTTAAATTAAATTCATTTTCACTTGCTCTGGCATGGCAATTTAACATGCCTGATTAAAACCAGAAAAACTTCCATTAAGTCATCCAACTCAGGGTTTTACTTTATCTTTTAAAAGTAGTAAAAAAAAAAGTGCTAGTGTTAAGCAAGTGAAGTGCTTTAAAAAAGCCCAACAAAGTTGGGAGGTGTTAATACCATTGTGTAAGATTTATGAATGGAATAGTGCCATAAGAACATTAATCACATTTTCTCCCAAATATTTGAGGATTTGGATATAAGAAACTACCATGCAAATTTAAAGGTTTTTAGGATGATACGTATGAAGTATAAAGAAAAAAAAAAGAACAAACCCTGTACATTATGAAAATAAGTGGTGGTAGATCTGTGGAATATTACTGATATGTTTCTTAGCAAGTAGAATAAACTTGCAAACTATCTGACAGATAGGAAATAAGCAAGCTTGATTTGTTTGGTTTCTCTTTTAATTTTAGAAGCAGATTTGAATTATAAATAAGAGTTTCATCACTATTGTGGGATAATATCAGTATGAATTAGAAATAGTCTAATGGAATGTGGAATTCTTTTGTAGGTGCTTCAGTAATGGGAGCTAGATATCCGAAAGGAGGAGTAAACCAGCTACTATGAGGATTCTGTATCGTGAAGTTTATATCAAACAGTTAAAATATACATTGATAATCTGGTAAAGTTTCAAGTGAAGTAAACAGATTGCAGCTTTCAAGTGGTTCAGGCAGGCACTGAAATAGTAACAGGTAATGGTTATATCAGTAAACAGTAAATTAGTTTAACTTGGGCTAGGGAGATAAAATGCAGGCCAAGAAAGTTCTGCTTTGATATCATGAAAGTTCCTTGTTTTTATTAAGTGGGTAAAAATCTACAATTACAGTGGTAATAAAGAATTTGTAGGAGGAGAAAAAGGGGTGGGAGAGCAGGGAGTGGACGGACACAAGATGCACCTAGGGGAAATATTAACAGTAAATAACTTTCTAGAGTGTTTAGTTTCTGGAATGTAGGTGTGTGTTTGGGGGGGGTGTTTGTGTGGGTTTTTGTGGGGGTTTTTTGTGTGGCTTCCCACCCCCCTACCCCCCCCGAAGTGTTCACACTTGCCTGGTGTTGCTCCTGTTGAGTTGATAGTTAAACCCTCACTAGTGGTTTTGACAGAACAGAGCTGTCAAACCTCTCAAAGTTTAGAATTAAGCACTTGATTTTAATGTATTGGATTAATTGTTGTGACTGCAAGCAGGAGGACTTAGCTAGTGATGATGGTAAGATTTAGATGAGTCTTTGGTTTATAGTAGCATGGCAGGGTTTTTTTGGTGGGTTTTTTTTTTGTTGTTGTTTTAGGTTTTTTTAAGCAATTTAATGGCAAAAAGGTTGATCTGAGTATGACATGCACACGAACAAGGAAAACTGAATTGTATCTCAGCTCTTGCTTCAAAGTCCACACAAAGTGTTTGAAATCAGTTGAGGAAATTGAAACCTGAATTTTTAGTTTGACTTGTGGTAACTATCAGTTATATAAAATACAGTCAATATATCAATGTTTTAAAAGAAGTCCAGGAAACTTTTAATGTGGTTTTAAACTGCAGTTAGAAAGCTGTAGCAGCTTTGCCTTCTGATATCATTTTAGAATAATTATTTTTAGAGGCAAAGCTATTGCTTTCTACCTGCGGTTTTTGGTTCGAGAATTTAAAGTAGGAGCAAATTAGTAGCAAACAGTGCTTTTAATGAAGAAAATACAGTGCTTAAATCACAGGAACTTGCTAGATTTTGTAGCTAGTTAAGAAAGAAAACTTAGTGATTTTATGTTAAATTGGACATGGAGCTTTCATTAGCTACCTTCATATTCCTTACAGGTTATTTATATTAAATTCTACAGAGCTCTAGAAGTAAATGTCTGTGTCCAAAGTAGTAGTCTTGAAGTTTGGCCAGCATTTTTAGAAATAAGTGGGATGTTTTGCTTTCCCATTTTCTCATGTTGGTAAATGTTTGATATTTTAGCTGTCATTCGTCAGCGGAAGTTTACAAATTTAAACAACATAGTGCATTAACCTTTGTAGCTCTGCCTTGCTTTATTGTGATACTAATGTAAAGAAATTGTAGAAAAAAAAGAAAAAACCTTAATACCCTTATATCTGAAATGGTTGAGAATTTACGGAAGGTTTGAACCCCAGACTTCTGTGACCACCTTCAACAATATTTGAAAGTAAACCAGTGTTTTATGGGGGAGGAAATCACAATGCTCATAATTTATAGAATTAACTTAGAATTGAAGAAAACAAACTGGAAATTATTTGCATATCTGTTGAAATTCTTACCACAACAACTTTTTGCCAGCACTTCCCCCCCCCCACAACCTCACCATGCACACATAATGAGCTTCTTTGAGAATGTGTTCAATCTTTCGCTCCTGACATTTGTTTCAAGGCTAGTGAATAGAGCTTGCCACCTGTAGGTTTCATTTGATGGTAATTTTGCATTATGAGTTAGTCTCAATTGACTGGCCTTATAGAAATTGAATTTTTATTACAGTTATTCATATAGGTTACAATTGGGTGGAGGGGTAGAAGAAGAATGCGTTGAAGCATTAGGATTTTCATTTCATTTCATGGTCAGATGGAGTGGGGGAACCACCTATACTGTAAAAATGTATTAGTATTTGAGAGCTGGGGAAAGCTGTTGTGTACAGTTTAGTCATTTAGGACATTTTTCCCATTCACTTGCCATCATTTAAACAGCTATCATAATGATGGCACAGCAGCATGAAATACACTAAATACTGTCTTTCTGGTCATGACAGATTCCTTAAGATGAGGCTAACAAAGGTAAGGCGTGCCTATTGGTTTCTTGTATGTTCTCATACAAAATGCAACATATGTATCTGTGACTTAAGAAAATGCTTTCTGCCCCATGTCTCCAATTCAGGTTTTCCTTCTAAAATTATGCAATTATAAATAAGCAAGAGATAATAAAGCAACTTACTGAGAATGTATTGGGAGTAATTTTAATATTTTTAATGCTCATATAAATTAAAAAAAGCTGTCTTGTATTTGGGACAGTTACAGGCTTTGGTATGCATACAGGTAATGATTCAGTTTAAGGTAAGTGGGTGCTAGCTTTCTCTCAGTAAGATACTTTCTTTAGCAGAAGACCTTGTATATCCAATGTAGCATATTGTGAATGCAGAATAATAGTAATAGTTATGTGCAGGTGCATATGCAAACAGTCATACCTTATTCTGACTTGCACTTCTTCTGGATAAAGAAAGCAGGAGAGAAGAAAGGTTAGTAATGGTTTTGGCTTACAGATTTGTATTTCCATTTTTAGTTGTGCAATTTTAACATCTTTTGCTAATTTTCTGTATAATGAAGGAAGTTTTTGATGGGATCTTGCGAATTAAGGCAAAAGTCTGAAAACAAGCCCTAATTTTTAAAGCGCAACACTTTCTGTTCTGTTACCCAGATTTCACACATATTGCAGAAGTTTAGCAAGTTCTGTCTGTCAGCTGCATACTGCTAACCTTGACCATATGCTTTCTATAGTAAATGTGAAGTAGCCTCTTCCTTTTTCACATGTAAGTGGATAAGATACCATAATTAGCTTGCATTTGTTACATGATGCTGTAGGTTAAAAGGGTTTATGCAGGGAGGTGATGTGGTGAAATTGGTTTATAGGATATTTTTTTTACGTGGCAAAGGCTGTTGTGTAGCAAGGCAATCAAAGTTCTCAGTATTACTAACTGAATAATACAAAATTTGCATATGCAAGAAGAAATGTTGGGTTTCTCAATATATTGTAAATATGAGAATGTTAACTGTCAACACCTATGAAATTGCTCAAAAAGACTGAGTGCTTTGTCTTATCTGGTGTTTTTGTTTTGCAATGCTTTTATCTTTCCAAATTAAAATAGTACTCATGTTTTTGTCTTGATGCTGAAATTCTAAAGCTGTGTTCTCACTTGGGGGTTCTTTTTGCGGAGGTTGTTCCTGAAGGTTTTTATGAGGAAAACAGAGGACATGACTGGATTTTGTTGCAGAATTAGAATGCTTTGTAATGTTCTAAGTTTCAAAGAATCAGTTAAGCTATTATCTACCTTTAAGCATTAGCTAAAAATAACCACTTTGACATGAATATTTAATTTTTAGTATGAGTGCTTAAAACAGTTCTTTGGAAAATACTAGAAACCTATCCAGCTGTATTAACTTTGAATTTTAATTCCCTAACTCCAATGGTAGCCTTCTCTGACAATCTATTGTAACGAAATTTGTGGTTATAAATGCTGTATTTCTTTTTGTATTGCCAGCTCTGGCCATTCATAATGTAGTAAAAAAGTAGTTCAAAAAAAGTGTGAAGACACTTGAACTGAAACTTAGAATATAGGTTCATGAGCTCAGTTACATGATTCATAAAATTCTGGACATTGGTTTCTGTCTCCCAAGGCTGCAAAAGCCTATGTCTTTGCCAATTATTTTACTTAGATGCCAAATTTTATCATATGCCCCAGGACATTGCTGTCTTGGAAAAGTGAAATGTTTTGCACTCATGTCTTCTTCAAGCTCTTTGGGTTTCACAAATGAGACTTCCCCGTATTGTAGCTGCTGTAGTCCAAGTGGAAATCAAGATGCAGCAGGATTTCTGTTTTGTGATGATTATATAATATCAAGATTTTGAAATACTAATTTCGAAATGAATACTTTTCCTGTAAATTGGTCTCTTCATTGTATGTTAAAGTATACATTATTTACGGAGTTCTGTCATGCATTGAGAGTTTGCTGAGTATCTTAAAGATCTTCATTGTATAAAAACAGATTGAAAGAAATTACTGTTTGCCTGAATATTTAACAAATGAAATATCAATCAGTAAACAAGGAATGTTGTAATCGTTCAGTGTAGTACATATACTTCTATTTAAAAATAATTTCAAACATCTGTATTATAATTTTTATGTGTATAGGTATTCATAAAATTTACTGTTTTCCCTGACAAGATGTGCTTCTAAGACTGTATATTAAAATAGTCAGTAACATTTAATTTTACCATGAAAAAAGGGGAGACGCTGGAAACTTAAATACGGCTTTGTGCAACTTTGCTGAGTACCTTTTATTATTATAGATTCATTGATGCTGTAGTATAACAAAGTTTGAATCTATTCTTTTATGTGAGAAAATTATTTACTTATTCCACGCACTGCTTGTAAGTAATAAGATTGAATAATCAATTTAGTTAAGTTAGAACTCTGGACTTCAGCAGTGATGGTATGAGGGTAGAGCTTAAAAAGGCTTTCATATCCCAGGTATGAGTTTGTAAGGGAATTGTTGTAAAAATTATATTTATCTGGCTAACCCATTTTAAAGACATTTTGCCCATAGTGTCAATGTTTGATACTTTGAATACATGTAATATAGAAATTAGATGCAAGTTTATTACAATGACTTTAGTGCCTATGTTCTTAAATTTTGTGGGTGGGTGTTTTTGGTTTTTTTTTTGTGTTTTTATTTTTTTTTAATTGTAGAATATTAGGGTTTTGTTTTTGTTGGTTTTTTAAGAATAAATTTTTATGTATATTGTCTCTGGAAACCTTAGTCTGAGGTTCAGATGTCTAATGTAGGTGCTTTATATGTCTGAATGAGAAGCCTAATATTGTAACATGGGAATATCTCTTCTAGTTTAATGAGTTTATGCATGAGTTTCAGAAATATATTTATCATAAATTTTCTTAACTTTCTAGTTGGTTTTGGGGTAGCAATGCACAATATTTTTGTTGTTAAGGTAGTTCTGT
Source organism: Nestor notabilis (assembly GCF_000696875.1). Taxonomy (NCBI): domain Eukaryota; kingdom Metazoa; phylum Chordata; class Aves; order Psittaciformes; family Psittacidae; genus Nestor; species Nestor notabilis. The sequence goes on from NW_009928866.1 coordinate 33,858, forward strand.
TATGATTTAGGTCTTAAGTCCACAGCAGCATGATGGTGATAATCCTATATATTTTGATGGTGGTAGAAGATAAGGCTAATTATATATTTTTTTTGGATGGGGTGGGTGGAAGGCTTTTGCCTTCATGCCTTTTGTGGATGTACTTGTAAAGCACAATCAAGATGTTGAATAACCTGTTTCTGTTAGCTACAATGGGGAAATAGGGCAGCTCCTGACTTTGGAGAGTGAGGTTGGCTTCTTTTAGTGAAAGTCTCAATAGCCTTAAAAAGCCTTAAGTAAAGCAGTATTTTAATGAAAATGAAATGGCAATGGAATATGAGCAGTACCTTTGCCAAAACACGCATTCTGCAATTGGCAAAAAAACCAAAGATAGTAATTCATTGTAAGGAAATAATTTATATAACCAATATTACATATGTGCTTGAAGATCTTTTGAGTTACTATGTTCATTAAATATTTATAAAATTATATAGAAACATAGGTTAGTGGGTTTGAGAGAGAACTGTCACAATACCTAGCAGAGAAATCAGCTGGGATATTGGTCATAATTATGTGGCATCACACTGGAGAGAACTGAGCTAGCTCTAGGAATTTAGAGAAGCATCTCAAGTAGCATCAATCTAGTAATGTGATACTTTTCTTGGATTATTAGTCTTCCATCTCAGTACTTGTGGTGGTCTTGCTGCTGAAGATGCTTTATTCTTAATGAGCTAACATCTGGTATCTCTCCATAGCACTGCAGTGTGCTGTGTAAAGATAACTTTTTACATAGCGTGACAAAATCAAAAATTTTATGTCATGTTTGTTGAACAGTACAGATATGTTCATAACCTATTTCCATTTTGCAACAAATCAGGTGAGGAGCCAGGAGGGGTAGCCAAGAAAAAAACTAGAGTCAAAGGTATTTTTAATGTTCTTTTTCTTGTGGAACTTAATGCAGATAATGATGTCTGAAATGCATGCACATTGCAAATACCATTGCAGGTTATAATGTTTACTAATACTAGCTATGTTGGCTAAGTGTTGTCTAATAGTACAGCAAACTATTATCCTTCCCATTTTTCATTGTTTTGGTGGTGTTTTTACTACTGATTGTAATTTAATGGCTATGTGAGTGCTTTCCTAACTAGAGATTTTGTTTGTGCAAATTTTTTTACAATTGTTTTATTTGGATTATAAGTAGTTTATGGTAACTTCATATTCTGCATGTGTAAAAAAAAAATGGTATTTGTGCAGTTTTTACTCTGTGTGAAACCCTCCTTTAGTTATCTTTCATGAATTCATAATACTATTACATACCATAGTTGGAGTTGAGCACCTTAATTTCTACTCAAGTGTATACTTAAATAGTTTCATCTATTTCTTTCTTATGGAAGGAGACATCTAGGTAAAATTCATTAACTTTCCTTTTAATATTATCACAGGATTGATTGCAGTGATGAAACTTAAAAATTTTCCAAAAGCTTAAAGTAGGATAGCTTGCAACCAATTTATGCCATGCATTTAGTTATAATTACATTTCTGTACAAACAGGACATAATGGTCTGAGTGTTTCAGTGCAACAGAGAGACTCAGGAATCTAATTAGCCTTAGCAGAACACCAAGGTACCAGATGTAGTTCAGGTACTTAATTTCTTAGATATGCTCAGCTATTTCCACACAGCATGGCACTACGTAAAGAGCACTGTCTCTTTGTTGCATTAAAGACATTTAGACTTTAATGTGATTTTTCTAGCAGTATGTGAAAAACGCACACTCTTCGTAATATAAAATCTCATTAAGGAAAAAGTGCATTTCCTGAGGGAAGCTTTCATGCTTATATATGAATGTGACTTCTCTTGGCATCTTCCATGTAAGCTGAAATTTTTAGCATTTGTTCCACATTGTGCTTGGTATGACTTGGTTGCAAATTGTTGCTTGTTTCTGAAAAAGGTAATAAAAGTAATTTAATAAGTCACTGCTGAGTTTTTGACTATTTGTCAGTGTTTGATATAGGAATGAAGAAATGGTATGGTATAGTTCAAATGCTTTATACTAAAAAACAGTTGGAAGGAAATATGATGTTATTCCTTTCATTCTGAGCTGTGTGATTGAATCGTTCATTCCACAGAAATGTTACACAGCAGTTAGAGGCAGATGTTACAGGAGAAATGTTACTTGCCTGCTTTTTACCTCACAGACTGCAATTTCTCTCAGAAGTCTGTATAAAAATAGAGCTGTTGTATTTTATATACATAATATCTAATAAGGGAGTAATAATTTAAAAATGAAATGTAAATACTGAATTGAAATCCAATAAATATGCTGCATACAGAGATTTTATGGAAAAAATTATAAATTTTATATATTTCTGTATGTTTTTTTCTCCTATTCTGGACAATGCTGCTGATACTGACATATTTTTGAAACTGTGGGCAAAGTGGAAGTAAATATTAACCATCTAAATTCCAAGGATTGTTGTTCTGACTGTTCTTCAGATTTATTACCTAGATACCGTGTCACAACCAAACGTGATTTGAAATAGAGAAAATAAGCACAAGGGATACAACTCCAAAAGTAAAACAAGCAAAAAAAGGTACTACTGGTAACACACTACATACGTAAAAGCAAAGATGTAGGAATTAATTTACGGTTGTTACTTTGATTTCATGGAGTATGCGTGAACCAAGTAAACTTTTTTGGAGTTCGTTTAATTCAGCAGG